>NC_056739.1:734148122-734395622 GCF_019279795.1 Protopterus annectens
TTCCATTTCTTCTGATTCCTCTTCTGATCAGGGAATTTCTATTCCACCCTATGAGGATTCTGATGCAGAGGAATCCATCCCATCTGCATCTCCTCCTGAGGATTACTCTTTTCGAGAGACTTTGCATACTTTAAGGGAACATTTTCACTGGGAGAGTCAGGACTTCTCTGGGTCAAAAAAGAGGCTTAGGGATTTCCTTCTTCCTCAGCATAGGCCTTTGGCAATACCTCCTGTATTAGACATTGTTGATGTGTTCTTGGAATCAAGCATGGCTCCTGATTCCCTGCCTCCGGCTCCTAGTAAGCCAGACAGATATTACAGGGTCCCGGACTCCCACAAATTTCTTTTCAAAAATCCTGCTGCTGATCCTGAGACTATTTCTCAGGGTCCCAAGGGTGTAAAGGCTTCTACAGCCAAAAATCCTAGCCCTTCTGATAGAGATTCCAGGGCGCTGGATAGATGGGGTAAGAATGTTTATACGTCTGCAACCATGGCAACCAGGGCTTTACACTGCCAGTTTCATATGCTTAAATATCAACAGCATGTTATGGGCTTACTGAAACAGAAAATGATGTTGATTTCTGATTGTGTTGGAAATAAAGAGTTACAGGATTTATTGTATTCAGCAGAACAGGTTGGAAAGCATACTTTGCAATGTGGTTTTGATTCCTTGGAGGCCTCTTGTAGGGCTGCCATTACTGGATCTGTGATTAGAAGGCATGCCTGGCACAAAGAGCAAAATCTGCCTGATCATGTTAGAGCTAAATTGTTGGATGCCCCTTTGCAGCATGATACTCTGTTTGATAATAAGGCAGAAGAGGTTTTAAAGAAAATGGAAGACAAAGCTAAATCTATGCAAACTGTAAAAGATTACTTGCAAGTGCAGCCTCCCAGGTTCAGTAGACACTGGCCTACTAAAAACTGGTCCTTTCCTGTGTCCCAACAGAGCCACTCAGGGCAAATCCAGGCACTCAAAAGGCTCCAGATATCAATCACAGGGTTCTTAACAGGTCAAAGCAGTGGGGTGCCTCCACCTCCAAATCTGGAGGAAACAAAGCACGACCCTATAGTAAGCAGTCTCAATGACTTTCCTCTACCATCACCAAGCACTTATCTTTTGGCAGCCCCATTGGGGGGAAAACTAGCACTTCATGCTCAAAATTGGCAGTTAATTACCCAGGACACGTGGGTATTAAACATAGTATCCCAGGGGTACAGATTTAATTTCCATACTTTGCCAGTTCCAAACAGATGGCCGGATCTGCCACAAAATCAGTGGGAAGAGGCCCAGAAACAAGTCATGTCCCTCATGGATATGGGGGCTATTCAACTGGTACCAGAAAAGGAAAAAGGACAAGGTTTTTATTCAAGACTTTTCCTGGTACCCAGAAAAGACAATTCATGGCATCCAATTCTGGACTTATCGATTCTGAACACGTTCCAGGACATTCCAAAATTCAAAATGCTGACTTTACAACAGCTGCTGCCTATGCTAGTCAAGAATGCTTGGTTAGTAACTCTAGACTTAAGAGGCATACCTGCATATCCCAATAAGGGAATCATGCAGAAGATACCTCCGTTTCAAAGCAGGTTTTCTGCATTACCAATTCTCTGCACTGCCCTTTGGCTTATCTACTGTGCCCAGGGTCTTTACAAAGTGCCTGGCACCAGTAATTGCATTCTGCAGACAAAGAAGCATTCAAATGTATCCTTATCTGGATGACTGTCTCATTCAAGCAGAGGACAAGGACACTCTTCTTCAACATCTGGCGTTTGTAAAAAGGCTTCTGGCATGCCTAGGGTACACCATAAATGAAAAGAAATCACAACTGGTACCTTCACAAATAATTACATTCCTGGGTGCAAGCTTGAATACAACTGCCCAGATGGCTTACCTCACACCAGACAAACAAGGGCAACTGACAACATACTTCAAACAAGTGGCAACAAAAACCCAGTTTTCTGCAAGACAAATTCTGCAGACTTTGGGGTTCATGGTATCCTGCATTCTACTAATTCCATATGCGAGACTGCATACGAGGAAACTTCAATGGTACCTAAAAAGTTTATGGAGTCAGCATTGTCACAGCCTAGAAACAATGATTCCTCTCATTCCCTGTCTACAACAGGAGTTTCTTTGGTGGGCAGAGACATGTCACCAAAACAAGGGACTGTCATTCACTCTCCCCCTTTCCACCCAAACCCTAACTACAGACGCATCAGACTATGCTTGGGGGGGCCCACCTGGCAGGGAGATGCATTCAGGGCAAATGGAGCCCAAGCCAAATGCATCTGCATATCAACCAGAAAGAAATGCTAGCTGTTCAGAATGCTCTGACAGCCTTCAAGGACTTGCATCATCCAGGACAACTACTGATAAAGACGGACAACACCACGGTTTTGTGATACATAAACAAGCAGGGGGGTACACATTCCTACCCCTTTGCAGACTAGCCATGGCCTTGTGGAACACAGCCTTGAATAACCAAATACATCTCCAAGCTCAATTCCTGCCAGGAAAGCAAAATACTCTGGCAGACGACCTAAACGGAAATCTTATGGACCTGCACAAATGGAAACTGGATCCACAAATCTTCAGCATCTTAACACAGAAATGGGGGGAGCCCAGACATATATCTATTTGCCTCTACCCAAAATTTTCATTTGGACAAATTCTGCACAAGAGTTCATCACAAAAAAATATGGAAAGTAGATGCTCTATCCTTCAGCTGGAAAAACTTATAAGCCTATGCCTTTCCCCCTCTTCTCTCCAAGGTCTTACTAAAGGTCAAACAGGAAAAACCAAAAATGATCCTAATTGCTCCGGACTGGCCTCGCCAGCACTGGTACCCGCTTCTAAGGAACATGTCACATCTTCCTCCATGGTACTTGCCTCAAATACCTCATCTACTGTCTCAGCAGAACTATCAAATTCTGCACACTTGGCTCCAGACTCTAAATCTTGCAGCATGGCTAATCAACTAATTATTCAAACCACACCTCTCAATAAACCTGTGATGGATGTAATTTTGGAAGCCAGAAGGCCTAGTACTAGGAAATCTTATGCTGATAAATGGAAGAGATTCTGTGCTTGGAACCAAGCACAAGGAATAGACACAGCAAAGCCCAGTATTCCTCAGATTTTACAATATTTAACTGAGATGATTGACAAGGGCCTGTCTTTTTCTTCAATAAAAATCCATGCCTCTGCCATCTCGGCTCATTACAACACAGAGCCCTCCCTCTTTTCTTATCCGCTGCTTAACCAATATCTTAGAGGGGCTAAAAATTTTAGGCCTCACAGAAGAGCACCAACTCCTGCATGGGACCTCAATTTTGTGCTGGAAAAACTCACCCTGCCTTATTTTGAACCAACAGCTTCTTCTTCTTCTTTCGACTTTTCCCGGTTAGGGGTCACCACTGCGGATCACCTGTCCGCTCATGATTGGCAGTGGAGTTTTACAGTGTCGAGTTGCCAGCCCGGCGCCCAACCTTCCACAGAAGGCACACACACACACTCACACCTAGGGCAAATTTAGTGTCCAATCCTCCTACAGCATGTCTTTGGGATGTGGGAGGAAACCGGAGCACCCGGAGGAAACCCACGCAACCACAGGGAAGACATGCAGACTCCGCACTGAAGGCACCCCAGCCGAGGATCGAACCAGAGAACTTCTTGCTGTAAGGTGGCAACACTAACCGCTGCACCACCGTGGCCACCCTCCTTTTGAACCAACAGCTACTGGGATATAAAATTTCTATCTTGGAAAACAGCTTTTCTCTTGGCAGTCACTTCAGCAAGAAGGGTTTCAGAACTACAGGCTCTCATGGCAGTGGAGCCTTTCATTATATTTTACCCTGACAGGATGTCCCTCAGGACCAATCCTTCTTTTATGCCTAAGGTGGTATCCAGACCATTCACCTGCCAACATTTTACCCAAATCCGCAGAACAGGGGGGAGCGGATTCTGCATTCATTGGATGTACACAGACAACTAAGATTCTACTTAAACAGGACCAAATCTCTAAGAAAGTCTGAGCAACTACTGGTAGCATTTGCTGCAGGATCAGAGGGGAAGGCTATATAAAAGCAGACTATTTCTAAATGGATAAGCCACAGCATTCGTTTCTGCTATTTGCACCATGGTAAACCGGTGCCCAAGGGGATCAGATCACATTCCACCAGGGCTGCCTGTACTTCAGCAGCTTTTGTCAGAGGGGTCCCAACCAAAGACATTCTAGAAGCTGCTACTTGGAGCTCTGTTCATACCTTCACAAAGCATTATCATTTACCTTTCTTTTCCTAATCCAGGGCAGGCTTTGCCACTGCAGTCCTGCAGGGCTTTATAGCCGCTCCTAATGCTGTCTAGTTCCATCCTCCCATCCATAGCTTTGGGATTCTACCCAAATGTAATGACTGCAACAGTGAAACACGAAGAACATAGTACAGTTGTGTACACTTACCATAAATGTAGATGTTCGAGTGTATTCACTGTTGCAGTCCGGGTTACCCACCTGCCATCCCCAATTCTATACCTTTTCTTTCCTTCACTATACTCAAAAGCGTTTTGTGGTGTATTTGCTTTTAGTTGAAGGTAAAGTTTATGTTTCTAAAAATGCATTTATATATTTACTGTTTTTATATATATATATATATATATATATATATATATATATATATATATATATATATATTTTTTTTTTTTTTGCTCCCCGTTTGGGGGGCACCTGACATCTGGGGCAAGAAAAACTGAATAAAATGGCGTCGGCTGCATGTTTTATACCCCCTGACGACCTAACATCATGGAAGAGGAGACAGCAACCGATGCAGGAGCCAAGACTTTGTTATTCAGGCTGACTGAGGCAACCTGCCAGCAGATTACCCAAGTGTAATGACTGCAACAGTGAATATACTCTAACATCTACATTTATGTTAAGTGTACACAACTGTACTTTTTTGGAGGTAGTTGCCCTAGGGTCGGGGGGGGGGGCACTTTAATGGAAAAAGCTGTCCATGAGGCAGAGGTGGTCAGCAGAACCTGGGTTTTAGGGATTCTTTTCCAGGAAAACCCTATCAGCACTCCTGAACTGACCCCTGGTTGTCTTTCTCTGGAGACAGTCGGGGGGGGGGGGGTGCTTATCTCTTCACCAAAACACAGACTACAAATAACTTCATATACTAGGGGGGAGAGAATCATTTCAAGAGTCTATTCAGTTCCCTTTTCCCTTCCTCCCCATATGCAAAAAAATCTCTGATGTTCCACCCACTCAGAGGAAATGAGCAGATGTTCATGTTTCACTGTTGCAGTCATTACATTTGGGTTATCTGCCTGCAGGTAGCCCTCAGCCGGCCTGAATATCAAAGTCTTGGGTCCTGTGTCGGATGCTGTCTCTTCTTCCATGATGTCAGGTAATCAGGGGTGTAAAGCATGCAGCCGATGCCATTACATCAGTCTTTCTTGCTATGCGGTGCCCGAAGCAGAAGCAGTTTGCAAGTGCCAGTCAGCCAACTCCTGAAATTTTCGTTTTCGAGTTTCAGAACCGAAGTCTTCAAAAAGCTAAATACCCCATTGGGGATCCTTTTTCTTGCTGTAAACCGATGTCAGTAAAAGATAGCAATTGTGTTACCTGTGGAAAGCAAATACCTCCTAAAGATTTTCATTCATACTGCATTCCTTGCTTAGGCCCAGACCACGACATCCCTCGCTGTCTGTTTTGTGCCTTATTCAATCCTCGAACTATTCATCGTCGGTCCATTTTTGCAGCAAACTATTTCGGTACTTGGTTTAGTTATCCAGAAATGGCTTCAGTAAGCCATCCGACTACTGACTTTCCGAAAAAACGTAAAGATAAGGACAGAGACAGATCGCATAGGTCCAAAGCTGCCGATGACGCTTCCGTTAAGCTAGTCGACAGTTCGCCGGTACTAAGTGAGCCACTTTAGCAGCCTTTGATAACTGCTACTTCATATTCACAGGCCTCTACTGAGACCCATTTGTAGTCCGGTATGCCACAAGATGCTTCTTCGACTGTGGAACCTACAGATGTCTCTACTTTGGACGGGTCCAGAACCACTGTGCAGGCACCGATTTCTGAGTCTGTATTCAGGCCTACTGACTTGCATTTCAAACCAACGCCATCTTCTTCTTCAATACCTAAAATTCGACCCATGCCTAGAAACCGACGTCCAAACAGCATGGTCAGGCCCATATGCCTAAAAAACAAATTATAAGAATGGCTGAAGACCTTATTACTTTAATTAGGGGAAACCAGCCTTCTCCCTCTAAGAGACCTAGAATGGATTTTCCTTCTGATTCTTCTGATCAGATTCTGAAGTTTCTGTTTCTTCTGATTACCAGGATTTGACCTTCTCTACCTATGAGGATTCTGAGGCAGAGGACTCCATCCCCTCTGCTTCTCCTCCAGAAGATTTTTCTTTTGGTGAAACTTTGCACACTCTTAGGGAGCATTTCCTCTGGGAAAGCCAGGATTACTCTGACTCCAAAAAGAGGCTTAGGGAATTCTTACTCCTACCTCAGCACAGGCCTTTAGCTATCCCTCCTGTCCTGGACATTGTAGATGATGCCTTCTTGGAATCTAGCCTGGCCTCTGACACCTTATCTCAGTCTCCTAGGAAACCTGACAGGTATCACAGAGTACCTGACTCTCACAAGTTCCTCTTCGAGAATCCTACTGCAGACCCAGAGACCATTTCCCAGGGACCTAAAGGCATTAAGGCTACTATTGCCAAAAACCCTACCACCTCTGATAGAGATTCCAGAGCCTTGGACAGATGGGGTAAGAAGGTATACACTTCTGCTACTTTGGCCATTAGGGCCTTAAACTGCCAATTGCATATGTTAAAGTATCAGCAGCATATTATGGGACTACTTAAAACAGAAAATGATATTGATTCCTGACTGTGCTGAATTACAGGATTTAATGCATTCTGCTGAACAAGTTGGTAAACATACTTTGCAATGTGGTTTTGACTCTTTAGAAGCATCTTGCAGGGCTGCTGTCACTGGGTCTGTTCTTAGAAGACATTCTTGGTTTAAGACGCAGACTTTGCCAGATCATGTTAAAGCTAAATTACTGGATGCTCCTTAAACCAAGACTGCCTGTTTGGCAGCAAAGCAGAAGTCCTTAAAAGATGGAGGAAAAAGCTAAATCTATGCAAACTGTTAAAGATTGCTTGCAAGTACAGTCTCCCAGATACAGTAGGCATTGGCCTTCTAAGAATTGGTCCTTTCCTGTCTCTTCCAGGCCTTCTCAGTCCAAACCCTGGAGCAGTAGACCACCTAGGCTACAGTCCCAAGGTACTCACAAGCATATGCAGTGGGGGGCTCCCACTTCAATGCTGGAAGTAGTAAGACACCCCCCTATGAAAAATTGTCACAGTGACCTAACTTAAACCTTCCAAGCCCTGCTCAACTGAGTGCTCCCTTAGTGGGAAAGATCGGCCTGCATGCAAAAAACTGGGAACTCATTACCCAGGACAAATGGGTTTTAAATATAGTTTCCCAAGGATACAGATTCCACTTCCACACCTTACCAACCCCAAACGGTTGGCCAAATCTACCCCCAAATCAGTGGGCAGAGGCTCAACAGCAGGTTCTCTCTCTTCTAAGTATCAGGGCTATTCAACCTGTCCCAGCAGAAGAAAGGGGACAAGGGTTTTACTCGAGACTTTTCCTGGTACCCAGAAAAGACAGCTCCTGGTGTCCAATCATGGACCTCTCTATTCTAAACACTTTTTTGGCAATCCCAAAATTCAAAATGCTAACACTTCATCAGCTGCTTCTTGTGCTAGGCAAAGATGCCTGGTTAGTAACCTTAGACTTAAAGGAAGCTTACCTGCACATTCCAATAAGGGAATCTTGCAGGAAATACCTACGCTTCAGAGCAGGCTCCATGCACTATCAGTTCTCTGCACTTCCCTTTGGCTTATCTACTGAGCCCAGGGTATTCACAAAGTGCCTAGCTCCAGTCATTGCATTTTGCAGGCAGAGATATTCAAATATACCCATACCTGGACGATTGTCTAATTCAGGCAGAAAGCCAGGACATGCTACTAAATCATCTGGTATTTGTAAAGAAACTTCTAACCTCGCTGGGGTACACCATAAACGAAAAGAAGTCTCATCTAATACCCTGCCAACAAATTGTATTCCTGGGAGCAAGCTTGAACACAACTTCCCAGATGGCTTAACTCACACCAGAGAAACCAGTTTATTTGACAGCCTACTTCAAACTACTGGCCACAAAGACCCAGCTGTCTGCAAGGAAAATCCTGCAAGCCATGGGGTTCATGGCCTCTTGCATTCTACTAATTCCATATGCAAGACTGCATGAGGAAACTACAATGGTATCTAAAAAGCCTATGGTGTCAACATTCTCAGGACCTGGAGTCATTGATTCCTGTCATTCCTTGTATAAAGACAGAGTTCCTTTGGTGGGCAGAGGCCTGCTACCACAACAAGGGACTGCCATTCACTCTACCCCCTGCCGCCCAAACCCTAACACCAGACGCATCAGACTATGCATGGGGGGCTCACTTGGCAGAGCAGTGCATTCAGGGCAAATGGAACCAGAGTCAGATGCACCTGCATATCAGTCAAAAAGAAATGTTAGCTGTACAGAATTCCCTCACAGCCTTCAAGGACCACATCCTTCCAGGACAATTATTGGTAAAGACAGACCACTGTTATGTGGTACATAAGCAAGGTGGGGGCACTCATATCCTTTCTGCAGACTAGCTATGGCTCTGTGGAACACAGCCTTAAGCTACAAGTGCATCTACAAGCTCAATTCCTGCTAAGCAAGCTAAATTCACTGGCAGACGACCTAAGCAGAAATCTCATGGACCCACACGAGTGGAAACTGGAACCAAAGATATTCAGCATTTTGAGAAACAAATGGGGGAACCCAGAGGTAGACCTGTTTGCCTCCCCTCAGAACTACCAATTGGACAAGTTCTGCACAAGGACCTCCCACAGCCAAGCTTGGAAAGTTGATGCCCTGTCCTTCACCTGGGAAAACTTCTCAGTTTATGCCTTTCCCCTTCTGCCTCTCCTCTCAAATGTTCTGCTAAAGATCAAACAGGACAAACCAAGGACAATACTGATTGCACCAGACTGGCCACGCCAGCACTGGTACCCCTTCTTGTGCAGTATGTCACTGCTGGAACCATGGCACCTGCCTCAGACCCCTTCCCTGCCGTCCTAGCAGGAGGGCCAGATTCTGCACCCCCAGCTTCAAACACTGAACTTTGCAGCCTGGCTAATTCCCTGAGCTCTCCAATAGCATCCGTCAGTAAGCAGGTGCTAGATGTCATTAAGGAGGCCTAGTACTAGAAAATCCTATGCTGAAAAGTGGAAAAGATACTGTTCCTGGAGCCAGACTCAGGGGATGGGCACAACAGTGCCCATCTTACCGCACATTCTCCAATACTTAACAGAGATGCTCCACAAGGGAGCAGTTTGCAAGTGCCAGTCAGCCAACTCCTGAAATTTTCGTTTCGAAGTTTCAGAACCGAAGTCTTCAAAAAGCTAAATACCCCATTGGGGATCCTTTTTCTTGCTGTAAACCGATGTCAGTAAAAGATAGCAATTGTGTTACCTGTGGAAAGCAAATACCTCCTAAAGATTTTCATTCATACTGCATTCCTTGCTTAGGCCCAGACCACGACATCCCTCGCTGTCTGTTTTGTGCCTTATTCAATCCTCGAACTATTCATCGTCGGTCCATTTTTGCAGCAAACTATTTCGGTACTTGGTTTACTTATCCAGAAATGGCTTCAGTAAGCCATCCGACTACTGACTTTCCGAAAAAACGTAAAGATAAGGACAGAGACAGATCGCATAGGTCCAAAGCTGCCGATGACGCTTCCGTTAAGCTAGTCGACAGTTCGCCGGTACTAAGTGAGCCACTTTAGCAGCCTTTGATAACTGCTACTTCATATTCACAGGCCTCTACTGAGACCCATTTGTAGTCCGGTATGCCACAAGATGCTTCTTCGACTGTGGAACCTACAGATGTCTCTACTTTGGACGGGTCCAGAACCACTGTGCAGGCACCGACTTCTGAGTCTGTATTCAGGCCTACTGACTTGCATTTCAAACCAACGCCATCTTCTTCTTCAATACCTAAAATTCGACCCATGCCTAGAAACCGACGTCCAAACAGCATGGTCAGGCCCATATGCCTAAAAAACAAATTATAAGAATGGCTGAAGACCTTATTACTTTAATTAGGGGAAACCAGCCTTCTCCCTCTAAGAGACCTAGAACGGATTTTCCTTCTGATTCTTCTGATCAGATTCTGAAGTTTCTGTTTCTTCTGATTACCAGGATTTGACCTTCTCTACCTATGAGGATTCTGAGGCAGAGGACTCCATCCCCTCTGCTTCCCCTCCATAAGATTTTTCTTTTGGTGAAATTTTGCACACTCTTAGGGAGCATTTCCGCTGGGAAAGCCCGGATTACTCTGACTCCAAAAGAGGCTTAGGGAATTCTTACTCCTACCTTAGCACAGGGCATTAGTTATCCCTCCTGTCCTGGACATTGTAGATGATTCCTTCTTGGAATCTAGCCAGGCCTCTGACACCTTATCTCAGTCTCCTAGGAAACCTGACAGGTATCACAGAGTACCTGACTCTCAGAAGTTCCTCTTCGAGAATCCTACTGCAGACCCAGAGACCATTTCCCAGGGACCTAAAGGCATTAAGGCTACTATTGCCAAAACCCTACCACCTCTGATAGAGATTCCAGAGCCTTGGACAGATGGGGTAAGAAGGTATACACTTCTGCTACTTTGGCCATTAGGGCCTTAAACTGCCAATTGCATATGTTAAAGTATCAGCAGCATATTATGGGACTACTTAAAACAGAAAATGATATTGATTCCTGACTGTGCTGAATTACAGGATTTAATGCATTCTGCTGAACAAGTTGGTAAACATACTTTGCAATGTGGTTTTGACTCTTTAGAAGCATCTTGCAGGGCTGCTGTCACTGGGTCTGTTCTTAGAAGACATTCTTGGTTTAAGACGCAGACTTTGCCAGATCATGTTAAAGCTAAATTACTGGATGCTCCCTTAAACCAAGACTGCCTGTTTGGCAGCAAAGCAGAAGTCCTTAAAAAGATGGAGGAAAAAGCTAAATCTATGCAAACTGTTAAAGATTGCTTGCAAGTACAGTCTCCCAGATACAGTAGGCATTGGCCTTCTAAGAATTGGTCCTTTCCTGTCTCTTCCAGGCCTTCTCAGTCCAAACCCTGGAGCAGTAGACCACCTAGGCTACAGTCCCAAGTTACTCACAAGCATATGCAGTGGGGGGCTCCCACTTCAATGCTGGAAGTAGTAAGACACCCCCCTATGAAAAATTGTCACAGTGACTTGACTTAAACCTTCCAAGCCCTGCTCAACTGAGTGCTCCCTTAGTGGGAAAGATCGGCCTGCATGCAAAAAACTGGGAACTCATTACCCAGGACAAATGGGTTTTAAATATAGTTTCCCAAGGATACAGATTCCACTTCCACACCTTACCAACCCCAAACGGTTGGCCAAACCTACCCCCAAATCAGTGGGCAGAGGCTCAACAGCAGGTTCTCTCTCTTCTAAGTATCAGGGCTATTCAACCTGTCCCAGCAGAAGAAAGGGGACAAGGGTTTTACTCAAGACTTTTCCTGGTACCCAGAAAAGACAGCTCCTGGTGTCCAATCCTGGACCTCTCTATTCTAAACACTTTTTTGGTAATCCCAAAATTCAAAATGCTAACACTTCATCAGCTGCTTCTTGTGCTAGGCAAAGATGCCTGGTTAGTAACCTTAGACTTAAAGGAAGCTTACCTGCACATTCCAATAAGGGAATCTTGCAGGAAATACCTACGCTTCAGAGCAGGCTCCATGCACTATCAGTTCTCTGCACTTCCCTTTGGCTTATCTACTGAGCCCAGGGTATTCACAAAGTGCCTAGCTCCAGTCATTGCATTTTGCAGGCAGAGATATTCAAATATACCCATACCTGGACGATTGTCTAATTCAGGCAGAAAGCCAGGACATGCTACTAAATCATCTGGTATTTGTAAAGAAACTTCTAACCTCGCTGGGGTACACCATAAACGAAAAGAAGTCTCATCTAATACCCTGCCAACAAATTGTATTCCTGGGAGCAAGCTTGAACACAACTTCCCAGATGGCTTAACTCACACCAGAGAAACCAGTTTATTTGACAGCCTACTTCAATCTACTGGCCACAAAGACCCAGCTGTCTGCAAGGAAAATCCTGCAAGCCCTGGGGTTCATGGCCTCTTGCATTCTACTAATTCCATATGCAAGACTGCATGAGGAAACTACAATGGTATCTAAAAAGCCTATGGTGTCAACATTCTCAGGACCTGGAGTCATTGATTCCTGTCATTCCTTGTATAAAGACAGAGTTCCTTTGGTGGGCAGAGGCCTGCTACCACAACAAGGGACTGCCATTCACTCTACCCCCTGCCGCCCAAACCCTAACACCAGACGCATCAGACTATGCATGGGGGGCTCACTTGGCAGAGCAGTGCATTCAGGGTAAATGGAACCAGAGTCAGATGCACCTGCATATCAGTCAAAAAGAAATGTTAGCTGTACAGAATTCCCTCACAGCCTTCAAGGACCACATCCTTCCAGGACAATTATTGGTAAAGACAGACCACTGTTATGTGGTACATAAGCAAGGTGGGGGGGGGCACTCATATCCTTTCTGCAGACTAGCTATGGCTCTGTGGAACACAGCCTTAAGCTACAAATGCATCTACAAGCTCAATTCCTGCCAAGCAAGCTAAATTCACTGGCAGACGACCTAAGCAGAAATCTCATGGACCCACACGAGTGGAAACTGGAACCAAAGATATTCAACATTTTGAGAAACAAATGGGGGAACCCAGAGGTAGACCTGTTTGCCTCCCCTCAGAACTACCAATTGGACAAGTTCTGCACAAGGACCTCCCACAGCCAAGCTTGGAAAGTTGATGCCCTGTCCTTCACCTGGGAAAACTTCTCAGTTTATGCCTTTCCCCTTCTGCCTCTCCTCTCAAATGTTCTGCTAAAGATCAAACAGGACAAACCAAGGACAATACTGATTGCACCAGACTGGCCACGCCAGCACTGGTACCCCTTCTTGTGCAGTATGTCACTGCTGGAACCATGGCACCTGCCTCAGACCCCTTCCCTGCCGTCCTAGCAGGAGGGCCAGATTCTGCACCCCCAGCTTCAAACACTGAACTTTGCAGCCTGGCTAATTCCCTGAGCTCTCCAATAGCATCCGTCAGTAAGCAGGTGCTAGATGTCATTAAGGAGGCCTAGTACTAGAAAATCCTATGCTGAAAAGTGGAAAAGATACTGTTCCTGGAGCCAGACTCAGGGGATGGGCACAACAGTGCCCATCTTACCGCACATTCTCCAATACTTAACAGAGATGCTCCACAAGGGCCTTTCCTTCTCATCAATTAAAATTAATTCCTCAACCATTTCAGCACATTATAATACTGAGCCTCCTCTCTCACCCCCTGTTGAAACAATTCCTCAGAGGGGCCAAAAATTTAAGACCACCCAGGAGAGCCCCTACTCCAGCCTGGGACCTTAACTTTGTATTGGAAAGCTCACTCTACCTCCTTTTGAGCCAGCTGCAACTGCAGAGTTGAAATTCCTTTCTTGGAAGACGGACTTCCTTCTAGCCATTACTTCAGCTAGAAGAGTGTCTGAATTACAGGCCCTCATGGCAATGGAGCCCTTAATCATCTTCCATGCGGACAGGGTGTCCCTGAGGACCAATCCTTCCTTTATGCCTAAGGTGGTATCCAGTGTGGCCCTTAATCAGTCCAGTCATTTGCCAACCTTTTTTTCTAATCCACAGAACAAAGGTGAACGAATTCTGTACTCTTTGGACGTGCACAGACAACTTAGATTTTATTTGGACAGGACTAAGCCTCTCAGAAAAACTGAACAGCTGCTGGTTGCCTTTGCTGCAGGGGCAGGTGGGAAGGCCATTTCAAAGCAAACCATTTCTAAGTGGATAGGCCATTGCATTTATTTCTGCTATAAGCACCATGGAAAACGTATCCCACAGGGGATAAGATCACATTCCACCAGAGCTGCATCTACCTCTACAGCCTTTCTCAGAGGTGTCCCTACCAGGGACATCCTAGAAGCTTCTACCTGGAGCTCTTTACATACCTTCACCAAGCATTACCACTTGCCTATTTTTTCTAAATCCAGAGCTGGTTTTGCCACTGCAGTCTTGCAGGGCTTAATAGCTGGTCCTAATGCTATCAAACTTCCTCTTCCCTACCTTAGCTTTGGGAATCTACCCAAATGGAATGAATGCAACAGTGAAACATGAAGAACATAGTACAGTTGTGTACACTTAAATGTAGATGTTCGAGTGTATTCACTGTTGCAGTCCTGGTTACCCTCCCTACAGCTCCCTGACATCTCTTGGCTGTGCCGCCCTTCTTGTTTAGTGTAGTTCAGCTTTCTGGTGTATCTGCTTTTTGTTGGATACACCAAAATATATATATATATATATATATATATATATATGTATATATATATATATTTATATGTATATATATATATATGTATATATATATATATATATATATATATATATATATATATATAAAGTTGCTTCCCATTATGGGGGGCACCAGACATCTGGGGCAAGAAAAACTGATGTAATGGCGTCGGCTGCATGCTTTATACCCCCTGACTACCTGACGTCATGGAAGAAGAGACAGCATCCGATGCAGGCCCCAAGACTTTGATATTCAGGCCGGCTGAGGGCTACCTGCAGGCAGATAACCCAAATGTAATGACTGCAACAGTGAATACACTCGAGCATCTACATTTATGGAAAGTGTACACAACTGTACTTTCTAGAAATCCAAAAACTGCTAGAAATGACAGAGGAATGGAGACCAATTTTGGATCTAAGTGTACTGAACAAGTCAGTTCGTCAAACCAAATTCTGGATGGTGGCAGTACAGTCTATACTTCCATTTTCGGAAAAGTATGACTGGATATGCTCAATATATTTTCAGGATGTATTACCATATAAAAATGGACAAACAGTCCAGAAGGTTTCTTCGCTTCCAGCTGGGAGCCAGTCACAGTCAGTTCAAAGCTCTGCCCTTTGGCCTCACCACAGCCCCCAGGGTGTTCACCAAAGGCATGGCAGTAGTAGCAGCTCATTTGACACTGCAGGGATTCCGAGTGTTTCTGTATCTAGGTAATTGGCTCATTACCACCACAACCAGGCACCAGTGGTTAAAAGTGAGGGATCAGGTACTTCATGTCTATCCCTTTCTGAGAATAACTGTGAACAATGATAAATCAGAATTGACCACAACTCAGAACTTAGAATTTACAGGAGCACTCTTAAATACCCAAACTTCCATAGCATCTCTTCCCCCTGTGAGGCTACAGAAAATAAAAATTCATGCCCAGATGATCATCAGCAATAGGAAAGTTACCACTTGTTTAGTCTTATAAATCACTAGGTTCCATGGTGGCAACAGTAACCCTAGTTCCCTTAGCAAGATATCGCATGAGAATTCTTCAGTAGTTACTAGCGTCTCAATGGTCAGTACTACACCAGTCCGTGTCAGATCTTATTTTGATCACCAATCTTTGCAGAAAAGATTTAGCTTGATGGATGTACTCCAGAGACATCCTTCTAGGCCATTCCTTTGTCCCACCACAGCCCAAAGCCATGGTGACCACGGACGCCTCTCAGATGGAGTGGGGAGGGGCATTGTCTGGGAAAGACTGTGCAAGGCACTTGGTCCCCTGCAGGGACCAGCTTGCAAGGGCCGCACTCTTAGCATTGCATGCCTTTCATACTGTCCTTCCTTTGGGAACAATTGCGATTTAAGCAGAAATATGTTAGTGGTTTGGTACATCCACAAACTGGGAGGAACCAAATCCTATTCCCTGTATCAAGAAGCTCTGTGTGTGGCAGTCGATCTTTTCCATCCACTTTGATATCAACGTACTTTCCAGGGAGTTCCAGTGTGGTAGCAGACAAACTAAGTAGATGCGTTCTTCTGCCTCATGAGTGGTCTCTCAATCCAAAGGTGACGGGAAAAGATTTTTTGTTGGTGGGGCCAGCCTTGCTGCGATCTATTTGCCTCTCCCCTAAACAACAAGTGCAGCAACTATTTTGCCCTGATCTCCCCGATCTGGGGCAGTCCCCGAGAAATGCTCTTCTACACACTTGGCCCTCCGGACTGCTGTATGCTTTTCCCCCAGTTCCCTTAATTCCAAAATTCCTACAGAAATCATTTGGGCTGAAGTGCAAAGTAATCCTCATTGCACCTTACTGGCCACTGCAGATATGGTTTCCCTTCCTTTTGGCTTACCTGATTCAACAACTTTGGATTCTGGACCCGGTGTCAGTATCCAAAGTGACTACTTCATCCAAACAGTATGAACCTGAAGCTGACAGCTTGGTTTCTCTAGTTACATTAATAGCCAAGCTTCCTTCACTTTCTTCCCCGGTACGCCATATTCTTTTGGCCTCACATAGACCAGCTACGCATAAATTCTATGCTAGTAAATGGAAAAAATTTACTTTCTGGGCTCTTGACAAGATTGTTGATCCTTTTACAGTGCCCATTGATAAGATCCAAGAATTTTTAGCTTCACTTTTGAAAATAGGAGCCTTTGTCTCAATCTACCATAAAAATTCAAGTAGCAGCTATTTCTAATTTCCATAATGGTTTTGGAGAATCCTCTATGGCTTCTCATAAACTTTGTAAAGCATTCTACAAAGATCCTTTGCCTCCCTCCTCCCTAGGATTTAAACTTAGTACTACAGACCATTGTTCAGCCTTCCTTTGAACCATCAGCTAAATGTGATCTAAAGTTTTTGTCCTGGAAGGTTATATTCTTAATGGCAATAACTTCTACCAGAAGAATTTCAGGAATACAGGCCTTACCATGTAGACCTCCTTATCTGATATTCCGCAGATTGAGTTTCACTAAGAACCAATCCCTCCTTTTTGTGTCAGAGTCAGATATTAACCAGCCTATTCAATTACCAGTATTTTTTTTCTAATTTCTCTAATAAAGGTGAGTACTGCTTACATTTACTAGATGTTCACAGACAATTATGCTTCTGTCTACACAAAACCAAGGATATAAGAATATCTGATCAATTATTTGTCCCTTTCTTATCTACAAGACCTGGCCAACCAGTGAGCAAAGTAACGCTAGCCAGATGGCTCAAAGAGTGTAATTTGTTTAGCCATAATAATAAGAAAATTAGTTTACCTAGACCTTTAAGGGCACATTCTACACTAGCTGTTGCTTCTTCCTCAGTTTTTAGCCTAGGGCTTCCATAGATGATATTTGTGCATTAGCAACTTGGGCTACCCCTCATACCTTTATTACTGATTACAAATTGGATATCATCTCCAGGGTAAGAGTGTTTTTTTGGTTCTGTGGTGCTCTGGAATGTCCTTGAGTCCTGCCAAGGTCCTAGGTAGCTGGGGACTGTGTCCCATTTGTCGAGGATAGAATGAAAATTGACAACATCAGACAAAGAAGTTATGTACTCACCGTAATGTTCCATCTGTGTTGTCCATTTTTATTTATTCTTGACTTCTCTCCTTCCTTCCTCCTGCCCTTCAAAGTTTTTGATGGAGCGCATAATGACTTTATGCCACTAGTGTTGTTGGTGTATGATTCCAGATATGGGCTCTATGAAATCTGTTGGATTATTACTTTGTTTGTTTTTTTCCTTACTGCAAACTCAAATTCGATCTGACATAATTGGGAGAGGAGCATTCTGGCCAAGGAAAAAACTTGAGAGTTTTTGTCAGCGTGAGCTATAGCAACGACAGAGTCAGTTCCGGTACTCTGAACCAGACCCATTTGTCGAGAATAAATGAAAATGGACAACACAGATGGAACATTATGGTGAGTACATAATTTCTTTTTGATGGCTGCGTACGAAGTGCAGTTATTGGCTCTACAGTGGACACCAAAATCAGCCAGGAGGGTATTTTCAATGATAGTTGCTGTTGGCAAAACCATGAGATTAAAAATAAAAGGAAAAAAGTATATAATGGCATCCCTCGGCAAGCACTAGTTCCACTGCAACAATCACATTGATGACACATCAATCAATACACTAGTTAAGGTATTTCTGAACTTATGTATGCAGTGAAGTGCCCTTCAATCACCATGTATCCACTTCTACATCTATTTTTTTTTTCATTGAATTGTATATTAATGACTTCATAGTATACAGATGTGATCATTCCACTGTATTCAGTATTTATAAGACTAGTCATTGACTGTAATGCCCCTTGTCCCGCTTTTCAAACACTTGCCACAATTTGAATGTCCACAACTCTTTTTACACAATTAAATCAATGATCTAAACCATCTAAAGTACACTTACTGCCTCAAAAGCTGGTCCTGATCTCTGTGTCATACTGGTTGCTGAGGTTGAACCTCCCACTTTGATACAGAGACTCCACACATCTATATGCACAGACATATGGTACATCTGCAAGTACAGTGCTGGCTTAAATGCCAGATAAAAAAATGTTGCTGTGAGTGAGAGATGTGTGTTGCAGAGAATTGCACTTCTACAGAATCCTATTAATTTCCACATAAAACAAAGAAAAACTATTAGTCAATTCAGAGTCCGGATGAATGGATCAGAAATTGGAGATTCAGCTAAGAAATTGCACCCATGCCCCATGGAAAGGGTTAACATGTGTACATGTTCTGCTTGCTCTTTGTTATTAGGAGGAGTCATTACAAGGGATAAAATCTTCATGGAAATTCTTGTCTAGGCTTCTAAAGAACAGCCTAGTAATAAGTTAAGAAACTGCAGAGATGCATGCACTCATCAAAGACTAGCAACTACAATGCGCCACAAAAATGAAAAAAAAAAAAAAACATAAAATGTGTAAGTTGAACAGCTGTCAACCTTCTACCTCAAAAACATGGAACAGTACTTCTCATTGTGTGGAGTAAATGGGCCAAATGGGGACATCTTACTACTTCAAATAGGAAGCTCACTGCATGGTTAAAATATGTCACTTCATACTTGTAAAACGTTGTTTGGCTAAATTAGTATGATTCAGTATTACTTGCCATGGAGATTATTAAATAAAATGAACAACGATGAATGTATGGTAGACATGCTCTTAGGCTTAATTAGTATGCTTGAGTGTTATTAGCCACTGAGATTACATAAAGAGCACTGTTTTAAGCTTAGTCAGCAAGATTCAGATTTACTGTGGATATCACTAAAACAACAAAAAATTTCACATCAAGGTCCATTTTACCATCAATGAGTATGGAAGTATAATGTCAGACATTACTGACTATAACCCACAGTTTCTTACAGCAAAATAATAGTACAACGTATGAAGAACTTTGCAAATTATGATGCAAATTTTGATGTTCTGAAAATTCAGGGACAGTTGAGGTGAATGCACCAATGTCAACTACTGTGTGTGTTATTTTTGCACCATTGTGGTTTATTATCTCTCTCTTTTTTTTTTTTTTTTTTAAGTCGAATAGGTGAATTAATCCAGTAGTTCTCACACACTTTACTTATAAAGCACTGTCTGCACAAAAGCAAGGTAGAATTGATAAATGCAACTCAAAGCCACTCAAAAACTAATAGAACAACAGTTTCTGCTTCACTGTGCATCTTATGAAACTGTAACAGTTACCATTACTGAATGAGTGTAGTACTGATCTACAACAGGTGCAAGTTATCTTACATTAATGCTGTCTGTCATTTAAAGCCTGACTGGAATGCTTTCTGATTTGCCATAAAAAACTGGTACAGGACAAACAAATGTTCTGCAAAGTAATGTACGGTTGAAAGTGTTAATTGACCAGGTACCCAAAACAGGCTCAAGTACTCATTGCAAAGGCATACAAGGAGATTCAAAAACAAGGAAAAGAATAAAGCCAGGCAGCTACAAAAAGTAACCTTTTACAATTGCAAAACAGTGTCCCTATCTGCTGACAAGTCCACAGAATTAATGTGCGCGATTCCTGCATAATTTGTTGCTATTTAATTGTACACACAGATGCGTAAAGTGGTGGGGCCTAGCATCTCATGTATGTTACTTTCCTTTTCGGAAAGGGTAACTTTAAAACCAGGGCCCTAGAATAATTTTCTGCACAAAAAAAAGTGGACTTCAAAAGCATCAGTCACATTTGTGAATTACTGCTGAACAAGAAAAACTGGAAAGATTGGACTTCTGTTGACTTTAAGCATGTAGGGGACTCCAAAGCATCTGCCCTACTTCATGTCATGGTTTGGAAGGGCACTAAGGGCAGAAGAAAATGAAAGAAAGGTAACTGTAAGTAAAACAACATTTATTCGTAACAGTATTTTTATAAAACATTTCATGGTATAAATTGTATGTTGTATAGTAATGCATTTTCAGTTGTTGTTTCGTTGTGTGTGATAAAGCTATCAAAGTTAATGTAAAACAAGAAAGGCTGAACAAAAGCATGTTTAAGTTAATAGGCTGCAATCATGATTGATGAGGTGGGGGATGAGGTGTAAAAGTACACAGATCATGATATACGTTGATATGCTGTCTCTTACTTTTGCATAGATGGGTGACTGGATTAAAGCCTTTGGCTTGATTTAACATCAAGATTTAAGTGGAAGCAAGTAAACAACAGAACACTGAATAGTTTTCCATTAGCAAATAAATGATCAGTGCAACTTTTGAAGATTCTAGGTGAACTCAACTATATAGCTGGTTCTTGTGTTTCCATGGAGACAAGGTGATTAGAGGGCAGTAAAACAGAACATTTCTTCTTTTAAGTATAAACATTGTTTTCTGGAAGCATTCGAGATTTCCACGTCTGAGAGGGGTGTGAAGGCTACCAGCCTAGCCATATAGAATTGTGCAGGTAATTCTATCATTGGTAAATATCAATGTAAGATGCAGGCTTGTTGTCTTAAATGAAAAAAAAAATGCTGTTACAAAAATGTGGTAACAGTGCTGTCTATTGACCCAGTAAAAGCATGTTGTGACCCTTTGATCTAAAGTCGGCTCCAGACCATCTAGATGAAGACATTCTTTCTATTGTTTTAACCAAGAGTTAAATTGCTAGATTTAAACATGCAAATGTATTTTTATTGCTATGCTTCCTGACCAGCTGCAAGATAACACAAGGAGATGTTAAAAATGTAAATGTAGTTAATGTGTAGCCTGGGAACACCAGGAAAGTGTAAAAAATGATGTAATGGGAATCAGGACTGAAAATAATTTAAACGGAGAGAATCAGAAGGCATTAAGCATTTTTGTCTTGACTGTCCAACTCACAGCACTCTCTTGCTCAAATGTAAGTTATCTTAGACTTGTGTTTTCTTTTAGAAATAGCTTGGAACTAGAAAGATTAGACTGTGTTTTTCTGTGATGTCAGAACTGTACTACTGAATTATTTTAAGTATTTCTGTGTGATCTCTCAACTCTTGACTAGCAGAGTGTAGTAGAAAGTATTGTGGTTTTAATTTATTATTAAATATTTTAAAACATTTTAACTGTGGTTGGTTTGTGTAGAGATAAGTTAAGCTCTTTAGAGTACTTGTATGCCTTTGGTAAAATTGTACAAAGCCACTCCTGTAGCTTTAGCCCTGGGCTATACTACCAATTGGATAATAATATTGCACAGTAATAGTTGTACACCCTTTTAAGGGCCTTTGAGTAGCTGATAAATATTAGCTGGGTGATGGTAAGTGGTACTACCATACCGTGTGGGTAAAAGGGGCACAGCTGGAGAACCTGTGCCAGCCTTTCCCAGGAGTGTCTGTTTGGTTGTATAAATTTATCTCAAAGTGTGTGTATCAGCTACTTGGGCAGGGACATGAAGCACTGGTTGGACAGAGAGGGTGCTAGAGATTTTAGCTTGCCCAGCTGGCTGAGATCTGGAACCTATAGCTGTGCCAGTGGGGAGTGTTAGAACAAGGTGGTTTGAGATTACCTGATCTGAATGGATATTTTAGACCTACATAATGATGGCTCCTAATACATAGCACAAGCTGAAAGCTATAATTCAAAGTTTAAAGGGGTGAAGATGAAACCGGGGGAAAGCTGGGAAAGCTCAGGAAGTAAGGCTAGAGTGTGATTTTGGATGCAGATCTTTAAGGAGAATAACAGTAGGCCTACAGAATATTATATTCATAAAGTAGCAGAAAGTATTCTAAGAACTAAGCCATATAGAACAAGGCAGATGATGTGGTGAATGGTTCTTGTCAGGTCAATGACTGAATACTAAATGTTCTGTCTCACTAAGAGTGAGGAATAGAGAAAGAAGATTCTGCCAGTAGGGATGACTCCAATTAGGCATGCAGAGAATAGGGAAGAGAGGACTGGAATTTACTGGAGGAAATTGGCAGAGGGACCAAGATATTGGGAAGAAATAATTAGAGAGGGAAAGGTAATAGAATAGGAAGACACCAAGAATATATTTAGACTGCAACCCGGAGACTGTCTTCCCTATCAAGGTTGATATCTGAGTATAGGCAAGGAGAAAGGGGTAGGAGAATCCTAAGTAAAAGAACAGCACTGGTAGAGTTTTTAGTTGAATCTAAAACAGGAGATGCTGTTAAAGAAAGGGGTAATTAGTAGGGCATATAAAGTACTGCACAATAACTGTAGGACTCCAGAGGAGGTTGGAAAAGATTTGGAAGAGAGATTGTATAGGCAATTCACAAAGAAACATTGAGAGGACAAAGTCTAGAAGATTTGGTGTTTTTGTTTGGAAGTGTTTGCATAGGTATTTCTATACTCCAAGCAGACTCCAGGAAGACTGCAAATGTTGGAGGTGTGATGGGGAGGAAAGAGGTAACTGAGAACATATGTTCTGGTAGTGTAATGAATTGGCAGACTTTAAAAATTCCATACAGAGTATTCTGTCAGAAATACTGGGTGAGCAAATTGGTGTAACTAAGGAAATTATTTTTATAAGATGGACTTTAGGATCTGAATTGCCCACACACAGTAAGGCCTTGCTAAGATTAATTTTGGTGGCTGCCAAAAAAAAGCTATTACAAAAAAATGGAAATCTAAGTCTAAACCAACCATATTTGAAGTGTTTGTTTTTATTTTACATTTGTTAACCAGGGGATCTGACTGAGCTGAAAAGGCCCTTTTTTAGCAGAGACCTGGGGAGAAAAGCTCCACATAGAAAAATTACAGGTAATACATTTAGTTATTTAGACATGTTCATTATACACACAAATTACAAAAGACATGTTTTACAGTGGTATGTAGCCCATCAACAGTTACAGTGGAGAGAACAAACAACAAAATATTAATTTAAAAATAAAGGTAATTAATAGATTTGTGGTGTACAGCTGAAATTTGGAACATAGCCAGAATACATACATAGTACACAGGTACAGTACATACATTGTAGATTAGCCAGTGTTTGTGAGTAAGATTGAAAACTCTTATCAAGTACTCTAGGTTTAGTATGTGTACCTTATCCACTTTCAGTAGCCTGGAGAGCAATCATGGCGCTGCCAACTTTGCTTGAGATGTTGCCTGATGAGGTCTTTAAATGAGGCTTTGGACAATGTGTTTTGAATGCTAGTGGGGACAGAGTTCCATTTTTTAGCCACTGAACTACTATATAGTGCATCTTCAAAGCTATTGTAGCTGTTGGTGACTTCTAGTAGTAGTTTGCTTGATGATCTAAGAGGCCTTTTGGCTGAGTGATGTACTAGGTTTTTGAGGGCAGGACACTTATTGGGGAGGTAATCGATCGAATGACAGAGGCAGAGCTAATTGTAGCCTAGGAGGTTGGGTAGTTCAAGCCAGTGGAGCTATCTCAAAGCAGTGCAGTGATGAGTTCTATATGAGCAATTTGCAGCAAAGCGGGCAATTCTGTTATAGCAGGCTTCCATTTTGCTAAGTTCAGTTTTGTTGCGATTAGTCAGAATGGGAGATGCATAGAGTAGGGTGGATAGAAGATGGGAGCGAGCAATGGCTGTTCTTGTGTTGTTGGTAAGAAATGGTTTGATACGGTAGAGTGATCCCAGTTTGGCATGTACTTTTTTAATAGTTAAGTTGAGATGACTGTCAAATTTTAGGTGGGAGTCTATGGTTATTCCCAATTGCTTAGCTTGTGCCACTGGAGTGATTGGAGTAGCATTTGTGGAGTAGATAGTGAATTGACTGTTATCAGTGTTTTTGTTAGAACTTGTTATAATCATAAGAACTGGTTATAATCATAAGCTGAGTTTTCTTTGGATTGAGGATAAGTTGGGCTTTGGTAAGGTAGGTTTCAACTTCAGAGAATACTAGTTGAGTTGTTTGCAGGAGGGTGGGAATGTTTTGTGCATCACAGATTAAGGTAGTGTCATCTGCATACTGAATGATAGATGCATGCTGTGTGGAGGTATGGAGGTCATTTGTGAAGATTGTGAATAGTAGTGGTCCTAAGCTAGAACCCTGTGGGACTCCTGTAGTTATGGGCAGCTGAGGAGAGAGAGAATTTTCCCATTTCGCAGCTTGGTACCTGTCAGTTAAGTAGCTTTGGAACCAGGTAAGAGTGGAATTTGATAGGTGATATTGGTTTAATTTGTTTAGCAGGATTTGGTGCTAGACTGTATCATATGCTTTGGACATATCCAAAAAAAGAGTTGACACCTGCAGGCTTTCGTTTTTGAGACAGTCTACTGTGTCTGTGAAACAGAGGAGGGCTGTAGTGGTACTATGGGCATGTCTGAAATCATGCTGAATAGGTGACAAGATGTTGCTGTCTAGGAGATATTTTAGCATCTGGGTATGGATGCATTTTTCTAGGATTTTGGCCAGGTGGAGAGAGTAAAGCAATGGCTCTGTAGTTATTGAGTTCAATGGAGGTCCCGCCTTTATGTATGGTCGTAACATAGGATATTTTCCAGAGTTTGGGCACATAGTTTTCAACAATTGATCTGTTTATGAGAGTGGAGACTGGGATAGCAATAGCATCTGCTGTGAGTTTCAAGAAATAGCTGGGGAGTAGGTTGGCTGCTGTTGGAGAGCATGCTTTTGATTTAAGTGGTTGGGGGGGGGATAGTGAGGAAGGAACTGTCCTGTGATACTAAGGATAGAATTGAGTTCACAAAGTGGGAGCTGTATTGTGTTAAGATGGGAACTTTAGTGTCAGGGGTGGTTGGTTTGGGGGTAGCCTTTTGGTTGGGTTTTAGTAGCTGGTTTACATTTTTCCACACTTTTTGGGGGTTGTGTTGGTATTTAGTTTGTAATGTCGTGTAGTAGGACTTTTTGTCCAGCCTAATGCATTTTTTTGCACGGTTGCGCAGTTCTTGGTACTTAGGCTTTGTGTTTCTTTGTTTTTTTTTTATAGTAAAGCCAGGCAGTGTCTCTGGACTTGAGGATTTGTTTGGTTTCTTTACTGACCCAAGGGTTTGTAGAGGTTCTAACCTTGATTTTGCGCAATGGAGCAACTGTGTCTAGGTGTTTTGTTGAAATATGCAACATCCTGGTCAAGTGGGAGGGTTTTTAGGGGGGTCCAGTCACAGTTACAGAGTAAAGTATTGAGGACCTCAGGAGAGATTTTTTTGTGTTTCTAGTGAATATATAGTTAGTCGCTTTGCATATGCTTGTTCTACTACGCATAAGATATATTATGTTGTGGTCACTTAAGGTGTCTGGGAGACTATTTACGTGGGGGTACAATGTGGGATTGTTAGGACTCCGTCAAGGGTGTATTCCCTTTTAGATTTTTTTATCACATCTAGTTGGAATTTGGACTAGCTGCTGGTAGCCATAGAGATTTATTAGATTACTTGGTGGTTCTGATATGCAGGTCTACCAATCTAGGTTGAAATCCCCCATAATAAGGGTTTCTTGTGAGTATGTGGAAGAACACCAGGATAAGAAGTCTTCAAGGCTAGTAGGTGTATTACCAGGTGGAATATAGATCACAATTGTGGTGATGACCTTTTTAGGGTGAAGTTGAAGGTGTAAGATAAGTATGTCCCAATTATTGGGGGAGTGGTAGGAGTTTGGTAATTGACTTACAGTTAAGTTGGACTTGTACAGTAAGGCAGTTCCAAAAGAACCAGAGGTGGGAGCTTTAGAAAAGGGTAGGAGAAAAAAATGGAAATTGTGGGAACAATGCATGCTGAATAACATTTTGGTGGAGGAATAAGGTTTAAGGGAATGCAGGAATTGAGTGATCTGTGGATTGTTGGATTGTCAATAACTATACAGAAGATTGTATGTGATGTATAATTTTTATAACTGAGAATGTCAGTATGGTTTGTTTTCATTGTATAACTGTATGATTGCCTGTTTTTTAAGTGATCATTCAATGAAGATGTTAAAAAAATGCTTGTAGGACAGGCGCATTTTCATTCCCTTAGACTGTAATGTTCATTTTTGCGTTTCCACCCTTTCTTCTGATTCAGGAGAAACTTCTCATAGTTCAGAGAGAGAAATGCTAAAGGTCAATGTGGTGACACCCTGTTGGCACTGGCAATCTTTGTTCTCCCTTCTGATGGTATGCCAGGGGTGGTTACCACAACTTCCCTCACATTCTGGACTTGCTTACACAGTCTTGGGGGCCTACTGGTTCACCAAAATTTAGAGAATTAATTTAATAGTCTGGGTGATTCAAGTTGACTCCCTTTGGGCTCCTGTTTCATGAGAGTGTGCAACAGGAGTTAAAAAAGGCCAGAATACATGCTGCTAGAACATCTTATGTTTATAAATGGTTGAGGTTTTCATAGTGGTGCCTAGGTGAGTATAAGGGGTCTGTTGAGGTTAATATCACATAACCTAGTCTCCTTAATCAAATAACCTAATTTCAGATGTGCTTCCACTGGACCAGTAATCAAGGAGCCTCAATCCTCACCACTGGTAACAGTTGGGACATTCACTGAGAGTATGACAGGTGCACACACATTATTTCCAGATGCAGCTCTCTGCATCAAGTGCAGTTTCCCTTAAGAGCATACACAGACCACAGTCATTCCAGAGCTGGTTTCTCCCTCTTTCTCCAGATCCCCAGTAAGACTCCCCCACTGGCACAACTATAGAGTTGAGATCTCAACTGAGTGACCAAGCCAAGAACTCCAGCATCCTCTCTGTCCAGCCAGTGCTTTGTGTCCGTGCCCAAGTAGCTGACACACACACTCTGAGGATTGATTTATATCACACACACCTGGGAAAGGCTGGCACAGGTTTACTTGCTGTGCCCCCTTCTGCCCAGACTATAAAGTAGTTTTCACTGCCACCATTCTCTCCTTATCAGCTACATTAAGGCCCTTAACAAAGGGTGTCCACTCTTACTGTGTAATATTAATATTAGTACAAATGGTAGTGGCCCACACAGTGTCACCAAATAAAATAATATATGCAAGTACTCTCAAAACTTAAATATCTCTACACAGATCAGCCACAATTAAAGGTATAAGTATATTTAGTAATAGAAGAGCAAGACAATATTAAATATATATTCACAGTGACATGAGAGTTCAAAACCATGGGAAATATTTAAAACAACATTGCAGGACAGTCTCAAATAAATAAAGAAAAACAAAATCTAATCTAAGCTTGCTACATTCCTGACTGTATCTAAGAGAATTGTACTGTTCCCTAGAAACTTGCATCGTATAGAGCAAGGCAGATGATGTGGTGAATGGTTCTTGTCAGGTCCAAGACCAAATACAGAATCCTCTGTCTCACTAAGAGAATTCTTAAAATATCTCAGATAGTACTGCTGGGATAGCTTTCAGAATGACATCACTTCTTGTAATCTGACTTCTAGTTTCCAGGCCAAAACCCCCAGTGCTGGCAGCTGGTAGCATTTAGCATCTAACTGTGAAAATACTCATCCAAGGGCTTTTTGCTCAGATCTTTGGCAGATGCTGGAAGTCGTAAAACAATTACATTCCTCCACATTTCAATACTAGTAATTACTTCACCCTAAAGACAATACAGAAAGCTTTCCAGTACAGACAATGTGTCTGTAGCTGTATTGAAAACTGAAAGATGCCATCTTTTATGAGCTAGGCCGTAAAGCAATTTAATTTCAGATATTTTTCTAAAGTTTGCTGGACTGAAGTTAACCTCCTGTATGCCAACTTCCACTGTTACAATATATATATATTTAAACAGTTACAATAGTGCATGTACATTTCTGTTCTCTTCCAGTAGGGCGCACTGTGGGTACATTTTAAACACAAAACTTTGCAAATACCTTTTCAGCACAGATATCGTTTGATAAATACATGACATACAGTTCTAATACATTGGTAATGCAAGCATCTTATATGACATACAGTTCTAATACACTTGCAACACCAGCATATTGTATAATGTTTGGAAGTGACATATAATTATTTACTAAATTCCAGCTAGCTGTGCTGGCATTATCTCCTTTCATCATAGCTGTGCTGGCATTATCTCCTTTCATCACAGCATCTCTTCTCTAATTCCCAACATTTTGCTACTCTAATGTATGTAAATGTTGTACATAGTGGTTTCTGCTGACTAACTTCTTAAATCATTTTTTTCTATTATTTTAACTATTCCTTTGTTTTAGTATGCTCTTTTTATTGAATGAAATCATGTTTGAAAAAGTCATTGGCTACTAAGAACTGAGTGAAGCAGATACATTCCCAGTAACTTCTGGCTGGAATAGCTGACCTGCCCTATCTGAAGATGTTCTAGAGATTTGCTGTTTTATGACTTCTGCTTAAATTCTACTTTTAGACCAGTTGACAGATGTGGTCCAGTTGTCAGTGGCATCATTTTTGGAGAAGTGATAACCAAAGGTTTCAAGGCAGCTACATTACTTAGTCCTGCAACTGCTTGCTTGTCTGATAAGACACTGTTTGCTCACAATACACTCTACTCTACCTCAGAACATTTATTCCCCATTTATATAAAGTATATTTCTAGTTCTGATATTTTGTTAATAATTTTGTGACACTTTTTCAACAGTTGACAGATGTGGTCCAGTTGTCAGTGGCATCATTTTTGTAGATGTGATAACCAAAGGTTTCAAGGCAGCTACATTACTTAGTCCTGCAACTGCTTGCTTGTCTGATAAGACACTGTTTGCTCACAGTACACTCTACCTCAGAACATTTATTCCCCATTTATATAAATTAAAGTATATTTCTAGTTCTGATATTTTGTTAATAATTTTGTGACACTTTTTCAATTGCTGCACATCACTGGGACTTTAGGATACCCCATCCCCCTATACTTTCTCTCATCGGGTTTCCTTTTCTGAAGCAGCTTCAGTAACTTTTTAACTACGGGGTTTAGTGATTGACATAGGGTAACTCTCCCATTCAATTACCATTGGCTTTCAACCAACCCCATTGTCCTGTAACTGCAGTGTACCCGATTCCAGCTACTAACACTAGATTATTTACTGTATAGTAATCACCTGTGGTCACTAAAAAAATACATACAGGCTATCAGCATCTGGTTCCCCCTGTATTTAAGGTTTTAACAACTATTTAGGATACTACTTAGTTTAAACAGCCTAGTTTTAAGTAGAATATTTTGTAGCATACCTACGTTCGTTTTAGTAGTTTACTAATAGTTTTTGAAGACTGCTGAGAACAAAGCCTAGGTCCAACCCACTCTGTTTGCCCTCGCTCTGCTCAGGCTCACTCCACCCCCTACCCTACACCCATTTCCCTCCCACCCACACTATGCGTACATTTATTTCTAGCTAACCACTCTGCCCTCCCTCCAATAGCCAAGCACAACATAAACTGTTCTCCACATCATGCCCGACTTAATTATCAAATCAGTACATCTCATAAACAATTATCAAACCCCCCACAAAAGCCACCTACACAGTTTTAACTTTTAACACCTCGAATTAACTAGCACATAACCACTACTACTCACACTACTACACTAAGAACACTCAAATACCTAAACACTGATATAATCAACCCCTCACAAAACCTCTATTACTTTCAATCCATAATTCACAGTGCTCACCTAATACCTGATGAAATCAGTATGCTACCTTTTCACCTCTCAACTCTCCTAATCCTTACATTGGCTGCTTATTTGATATCTTACCATAATGAACTTAACATTTCATGGCCTCCCCATGTATCCACATTACCCTCCCCATCACAACAAAAACCCATCTCTCTCGCAATATCCTGAGCTATCTGTAATACTGAAAACATTAATCTAGCCACATTTATTGCTCTCCCTCATCAATCATACTCTCACATCTCTCTGAAATACAAGTCTGTATATAAATACCAAAAATTATGGTTCAAATAGCATCACAGCTAATTCTCAGTGGAGACATACACCCTATCCCTGGCCCCTAAACTCACTCATCCCAGCTTAACTTCAAACCCACCACTGTGCACCAAACTCTCCTAAACCTCACCAGAAAAGGCACCAACTTACTAATTCTAAATATAAACCTTAGAAGTATACTTAACAAGATACAAGAACTTCATGCCACCCTTTCAGTATACTCACCTGATATCACCTTGATTACTGAAACTTGGCTAAAGCCAGAAGTAAGCAGCAACAAAATAATACCCCCTGGATATAACATATATAGGCAAGATAGAAGGGGCAAAAGAGATGGCGGCATAGCATTTATATTTAAAAACAACTTCTCCCTTGGAACTATAGACATAGTCACCCCAGATTTTAAGAATGATGAAATATTGTTCACTAAACTATTACTTAACTCCCAAAAAAACACTTAAACATGGTAGGTGTTTATATCCCACCTGGAAGTAATCATCCTGTCCTAGAACACATCCTGAACTGGACATATAAATCCCTCCTGTAGGAAACCATTATAAAGGGAGATTTAACATCAGTCCGGTACTCCTGTAACCCTCTCAGTCCCTACAAATCATATTGATGTCTATGGCTTTTCCCAAGTAATCCAAAATTCCACTAGGGTGGACAAAACATCAAAAGAGAATCTATCCTTGACTGGATTCTTACAAACTGACCCACTCTTTCGCTACACTCTGCCTGTCTCCCAGATAGCCTCAGTGACCACCTTCCTACCTTTGCACCCTAGCACTGAATTAATCCAACAAAACTCACCTCTTATCACCGAATCAGAAGCAAAAGAAACTTTTAATCCCCAAGATTTCTTATCCACACTCAGGCACTGCAAATGAGTACCTCTTACATATCTCCCTTTAAATGCTGCAGTTGAGTATTTCAGTTCCACCTTTCTTAACATCTTAAACTTGCTTCCCCCCAGAACAATTTGGGATAAATTCCAACTATATCCCCATGGTTAATTAAAGAGACAAGAGCTCTACTAAAGGCAAGAGACAAAGGCTGAGAAGAATGGCTTAATAATAAAACTGTAGCTAATCAACAGAAATGTTTGGAACTAAGAAATAAAGCCAAAGACATATCAGACAGGACAAGAACATTCACTGTAGCAAAATCCAATTAAAACATCAGACAAAACCTCAAAAGGTCTGGTCAGCTATTAAACAAATCCTACAATCAGGACAAGTCATTACCCCATCCCCAACACTAACAAACAATACAGGTAACATAGCTACTCAGTTTAATACATTTTTCACTAAATCCATACTTGGCCTCACAAATAGCAACTGCCCTTCACCTCCTCCACTTACTTTCTCCTATACATAATCCCAATAACTTTTCCTTCCAACCTGTTCATTCTGCTACTGTACAAAAATACTTAAAAAGCTCAAGCCAGCTACCCCGGCCGCTGATAATCTACCCGCAGAGTATCTTAAAACTCCCGCAGAAGCCATCTCGTATCTAGTTTCCATACTCTTATATCACTCCATCTCTGAATAGCAAGTTCCAGATGTGACATTCCTTTTCTGGGCCAGTGATCAAGGAGTCTCAATTTTCACCACGGACACCAGTGGGGGAACGTTCGTTTTGAGAGAAATAGGCCCACACAGTATTTTTCAGTTGCAGCTCTCTGCACCAAGCACAATTTCCCTTAAGAGCACACAGGGAACACACTCCAGTCCTGGGTCCAGACTCTTAATAGGGTCCAAATAAGAATCCATACTGACCACTAAGGAGCTCTCTGTCCCTGTTCCAGGTAGCTGACACACACACACACACACACACACACACACACACACACACACACACACACACACACACACACACACACACACACACCCCTGGAAAAGGCTGGAAGAGATTACCAGCTGTATCACGTTTGCCCAGACTATAGGGTAGCTACACTGCCACCTGTCAGCTGCTCTAAGGCTCTTAACAGGGTATCCAGTTATACTGTGTGAAATTAATGCTAATACTAGTGGTAATGTTGACAAAACAACAAGACATTCAGGAGGGGTCGCAGTGTCACCAAATAAATATAAGTACTCTCAAAGGTTAAAATGTTCTGTAAAAGACCAGCCACAATAAAAGGTTTCAATATATTGAATAACAAAACAACATGAAAATACCGAATACCTATTTACAATAAACACCAGAGTTTCAGACACAGGAAATATTAAAAACAACAGACGAAATGGTTCTCACAGATACAGAAAAACAGTACTTAACTAATCTCACTATATTTTCCTGACTGATTAAAGAATTACTGGTCCCTAGTTCACTTACTAGTGCAAGGCATGATGGTGTGGATGAGTGGTCTTCTTTGTCAGGTTTCACCAACAGACTGCCCCGAAACTTCTGTCTCATCTAGTATTAAAGCATCATTTCAATGCTGGATTACAGAATGACATCACATACATCTGGTCACCTGAGTTTAGTTCCCACACCATCCCCTTTACTAGAAGTTGAGCCAGGATGCACATATGTGTCGTCACACAGACACACACACACACACACACACACACACACACACACACACAGACACACCTTTGCTAAGATGTGTTATGCATCTGGATGCTATAAAACAATTTTAACACTTCCACTCTTCCTAGGCCAGTCTTCTCACAGACTTTTCGTCTCTGGCAGAAGTCAGAACTGTAAGATACAATCTTTATGGCCTATACCAAGTAATTTAATTTCAGGTTATTTTTCAAAATTAGCTGGACTAATATTAACCTGTTCTCTTCCAGTATCCTCTGTTACGATATATACATTTCAACAGTTGCAGTACAGTCTGATAGTAGATGCATTTCTTTTCTTTCCAGCTGTACCCACTGTTGGCACATTTTTAACACAAGAAGCTTTACAAATAATTTTTTTAACACAGGCAACCGTACAAGTCAGTATTTCTTTACAAAACTCCAGCTAATTATGCTGGTATATGTTACACATCCACTGCCTTACTTCTGGCATAGCTGGCAATACCTGACATCATCACACCATCAATCTGGAAAATAGCACACACATCCCATTACACAAAGGTAGAAATTCAGCACAGTTATCCAATTACCAGCCTGTAGCTATTCTATTTCTTTTTGAAGAATGCATTCATACACAAATTCTAGGCCATCTCTTATCCAATAGTATTCTGTCTAACACTCAGCATGGATTCAGCCCCAACCACAGTATAATTACTGCCCTGATGAGCTTCACTAACACCATTAACCATCTTAGAAATAAAGGCAACCTGGTCTCTTCTAGCTTTCTGTATCTCTCCACAGCATTCGACACAGTCTCGCATAATAAACTCTTAAATGTACTATAAGAACTCAAATTTAGCCATTCTGCACTTGCTTGATTCCAGGACTGTCTAACTGGGTGCCAACAAGCAGTAAAATGGATAAATAACCTCTCTCCTCTGTTGACTGTTACTTTGGGAGTTCTACAGGGATCTGTCCTTGGCCTCTTCTCTCTACTTTAATTACTAACCATCTCCACACTGCCACCCTCCACGCCACTCTGGTCCAGTACACAGACAATTTGACCTTGATGTGTGCTGCTCTGATACTTCACCATCTACAACAAATAACAAAACAGTCCTTCACCAGAGTTGAATCTTGGCTAACCAATGCACAGCTAATACTCCATCCTAACAAAAGAAAGCTCATCCTATTTCATCCCATAAGAGCTGCAGATCCACTCCCTCCATTCAAAATCTGCTCATCAAACAATACCATCATTACTCCAGTACCCCCCACCAAACTCCTTGGAGTTAAAATAGATCACAACATGAAATTTGATATACACACAGCCAAAAAAATTATAGTACACAAAAAACTAGGTAGTCTTTATAGGAGCAAACATTGCCTTACTAGTAACACAAAGGCCACCATTGCTAGAACCCATCTTTTCTCGACCCTCCTATATGCATCTCTTATTCTTACTAACCTAAGAAGAACCAAAGAAGTCCACCGTTCAGTGTAGTTATTTAATTTTTAAACGACATAAAACCACAAAGCATTCGAGTAAAACTCTTCTTCAGTATGTCTGAAGAAGAGTTTTACTCGAAAACTTTGTGGTTTTATGTTTTTACATTAGAACTCAACTGAAGCAAACAGTGCAGCAACCATAAAAGTTCAACTGGAAAAGAAAAAGCTTCTGAGGAAGCTTGTTTTATTCAAGTGAAAGCGCTTAACCATTATTTGTTTGTTGGCATTACAATAAACTTTTGTTCACTTCTACTTGGTTTCATTGAAGGTGTTGTGGACTGTTATGAGCGTTGAATAGAGGTGAATTCCCAAGACACAGAGACAGAATTTTGCACACAGTGCATTTGCTGCTTTTTCTTTTCTAGTTGAACTTTTATGTTTTTACATTAAATAACTACATTGAACGGTGGACTTCTGGGTTTTTTTCATTCTTCTGCTGATCTTTGTGTACTTTGAAGTCCGTTCGCTGTCCAGAAGAGTTAATTATTCTTACTAACCTAAAGAAAACTGACATTACATTTGCTATAACAAAATTACAAAGTTTGCTACTGAATCTAGTTACAGATCCCATCTTTGCCTTACTCTTCAAGAACACTCCTGGCTAGAATTCCCCAGTCTGCTGGCTTACAACCAACTTTTCATGGCCTTACCAGATACTTAACCAACCTGAAAAACTCCAGCTCTTCAAAACCTGCTTAGTCATTACTCAAACAACTGGTCACTTAGTTCCAGTGACAAACGTGCTATTAAATATTACTAAAAGTAAAAATGCTGCTGTGGATTCCCTGTACTCTTAGCAGCATAGCCAGAATCTGGAACTCCCTGTCTCAGAACATAAGATCCACCACTAGCACAACAGACTTTAAAAAATTACTGAAAAGCCACCTTTCTTCTACATGGATTTGCTCGTGTACTGACCATGGTTAACAAACTAATGTATACAGAACCTCCAATTAACTCTGTAACTTCTCCACTTTGTCTCTATTTAAATACTTTAATCTTATTACAGTAAATATGGCTGTTATGTTCATATTTAACTGTACTGTAACTGTAAAATGTACTGCTTGATATGTTTTTATTCCAAGTGCTTGAACAATTTCTGTATACACCAGCACTTACAGGTCTGCTATATATGTACTTTATCTCCGAGTTATACCCAAGACCTGTACTACACTGTGCACATTTTTTTGTTTCTTCATATAAATCCGTGTTTATGTACTACTTATCAGTTTTGTTTTTATCTGGCGCTTTTCTCCCCAGCAGATCATGCTGTTCTTAAGTTCTTTACATGAAAATCTGTTTTGCTTATTGCTTTGACATCTGCGCTGCAAGCTTTCATGGTAGGGCGTCCTTATCTTGTTTTCCACAAGGATAGGGTTGTGTTGATCACTAATCCTTCTTTCATGCCAAAACTGGTTTCAGAACTTACTCTTAATCAGTGCATCAGTCCTTCCTGTGTTCTTTCCAAATGTGCATTGACAACTCAGTTACTACTTTGATAAAACAAAATCCAAAAGGCTTTTTTATTTCTTTCTAGGGACAAAGAAAGGTCAACCTGTCCTTAAGCAAACCATTGCATGTTGGTTGTTCTCTGATATTGTTTTTTGTTACATCTGCCATGGCAGTGCAAATCCAGGCAAGGTAAAGACAAATTACACTAGGACCTTTTCATCTTCTGTAGCATTTTGGAAGGCAGTGGACTATAGAGGTTGCAGATTGATCCTCAGTCCATTCTTTTACGAAGTACTACAAACTGGATTCCTTTTTGAGATTCAGATCAGGCTTCGCTAAGACCATTGGCTCCTGAGCCCTAATCCTCCCTCCTCCCAATTTGGGATAGCTTTGGTAATCTACCTGAATGCCAGTAAGGCACTGTGTTTGCTGAACATTATGCAGCTGCACAGGTTCCACGTACCTGTAAGAGTAAATGTTTGTCGAACACTCTGCATTACTGGCAGTACCCTCCCATCATTTCCCTTTCCTTGGATGTATTATAGTTTTTTTCTTTTTGTGGTTACTGATGTTATTTTGTTTAGCAGCTTTTTGTTGTGTGGCTTTTTGTCTTGGTTTAGGTCAGTAGGTGTTTGGAAAGTTTGCGTTTTCCATCTGCTTTTCCTTTAGGGCCATAGAAAAAAAATGAAGGCAGCGGTATCTGGTTTTGTAGCTGATTGGTTCTTCACTTTCAAAGACATGCAGAAGGAGGGGTTTAAAACTAAGAAACCGTAAGGCACTACAACCCAAATGCCAGTAAAGCAGTGTGTTCTGCAAACATCTTCTGTTACAGGAACATGTACAATTGTACTTCTTTTCTGATTTCTGTGTATATTTGCTGAAATGATGCTGTTATGTATTCCCTCCCAAAGTTACATATCCTTATACATTTCCCTTTGCAGCTTAACTGACATCTTGGGATTGCCCTTCTAGGATTCCAAAAATCTCACTCTTAAGACACTGGTGTCTGTACACAGGATACTCCCCTTTTTTTACAACTGCCTCTGTGTGGGTCTGTCCCCATAACCCCAGCCAGACTCCCTCTCAGCATTTGGCTAAATTGACTCAGGTAAACTTCATTTTCTTTGTACTGTGCAGCCAAATTCAGAGCAGCCTTCTGTGTCAGGAATGCCCCCTCCCCCCAGGAGGGAAGGTGTCCCCATTAAGAGACTGTGATTCTTATGCTTCTGAGGAGGAGAATCTGAACTCCAGGTCACACTGTCCACTTTCTTAAGAGTTTTACACACACAGTGAGGGCAATATAGCTTCTGACTATTTGTCCAAGGACATGTCATTTGGAGGCACACACTTAGACATCACAGAACACCTTATAAAGTAGTCTAAGTAAGTCTGTGGCTCCCAGAATGGGTACCGGGACACTCTTTGTCTAGTCCAGTGGCCATCCATTCAATCCAGGAAACCCTTTTGAATGTTTTTCAAACTGCATCGTTAGAGCTAAATTCCCAATCTTCTACTCCAAAGAGGTCTGACATATCTTTCAGGGTCCAGGAGCCTCATAACTTTCCGTTTAGGAACCATACTATAGATCCAGACATGCACACTATCCAGGAAACTACCAAGAGAAGTAGTCTGGCAACAAAGCAGAATAGTTTTCAAGTAATAGGGAAAGCAGATTGCCAAACTCGTTTGGGAAGAAAGTGTATACTTCATTATCCCTATTATGAGGATGAAGAGATCTGGTTAGTAAATAGAGAGTACAGCAGAGGTCCGAGGATAGACCCTTGAGGGACTCCTATGGTTACTGGTAGGAGGGGGGACATTTGGTCCTGCCATAGGACTGCTTGCTGTTGATCTGATAAGTAGCTGTTGAGCCATGATATAGAGGAGGGACTTATATTTAGGGTAGATAGAGTTTCAAGAAGCATACTGTGGTTTACCATGTCAAAGGCTTTCAATAAGTCTAAGAGTATGGAAGAAACAAATAGACCCTTGTTTCTGTAGTGGTTAACTATGTTGGTAAAAGATAGTGTTGTTGTGGTGCTATGGGAAGGTCTAAAGTCATGCTGGGATATGGAGAGTAGGTTGTTATTCTGGAGGTATTGCATTAGTTGCGTATGAACCACTCTTTCTGATATTTTGGATAAGGGTGATAGGATAGCTATTGGGTGGCAGTCTGTGAGCTCTAAGGAGTTTACCTCCTTTTTGCAGTGGGATGGGGTTATATGTGAGGTTTTCTATAAGGTGGGTACTTTGCATTCTGAAAGAGCTCAGAGCTCTGTTTATGAGAATAGAGACTGGATAGGCTATAGCTTCAGCTGATATTTGAAGGAAGTCTGCTGGTAGTGTATCCGGTGTTAGAGTGGTTGGTTTAAGCTTCTTAAGGAGTTTAGAAATTGCCTTGGTGGACACTGGGTGAAGGTGAAAACTAGGGATATTGTTTTGTATATTAGAGTGGTTTCGGGTAGTTATTGGTGCAGGGCTGGTAGTACTATTATCTTGGGCATTGGCATGGGTCTCGACTGTTTCGGTAAAGAATTTGTTAAATTGTGTGGGAATGTTTTCATGGTTATTTGGCAGCACAGGGGTTGGTGTAGTGGCTTTTCCTGGGTGCAGTATACCATTTATTGTGTTCCATAATTTTGGGGGGTTGTGAGCATATTTTTCTTGTAGGTTGTTATAGTAGTTAGATTTGTCTAGTTTGATTTGTTTTTTGGCTTTGTTCTGGAGCTCTAGATAGATTGGTCTCAAAAGTAGTGGTTTTGTTTTTTTGATATTGAAACCAGGCCTTGTCCCTTTCTTTCATTATAGTTTTAGTGTCTTTTCTTAGCCATGGGGCATAGTTAGTTTTTATTCTAATGGTCGGGAGGGTGCATGTTGATTTAAGACTTTTAGGAAGGTTGTGTTGAAGTATAGCATGGCTTCGTCTAGAGGTAATTGTTTTAGGGGAGTCCAGTTGCAGCTTTTTAGTGCATTGATGAAATTAGTAGTTATGAAGATTGTTTTGTTTCTAACTACTCTGAGGGATAGGTTGGCTGATGGTTTGGGATTTGTTCCTAATTAGGTAGATAGGATGATGGTCACTTAGGGTATCTGAAAGACAACCAGATTGCTGTGCAAGATTGGGGTCAGATATCAGGATCCAGTCTAAGATGGAATGGTGTTTGGATGTTTTGTCAATTCTAGTAGGGGTGGTAATAGTTTGGGTAAACCTGTGGAGGTTTATAAAGGCAGTGGGATTATGGCTGGAGCAGTTAAGCCAGTCAATAAGTCCCCTAATAGTATGGTTTCATGTGGAAGGAAGTTGGACATCCAATTAAGCAGGCTTTCCATTACAGTGATATTGCCCGGTGGGATATAGCCACCTGCAATAATTGTTTGTTGGAATTTATTTTTAATTTGGGAAGGATTAGTTCTACATCTTTGACTTCTAGGGTGTTGTAATCTAATTGTTCTGTGGTGAGATGATTTTTGGAATAATATTGCAATACCTCCTCCCTTTTTCTCTTATCTATCTCTATGGATAATGTTGTAGCCAGGGTCAGTAATCTCATTATCATGATGTTTTGGTTTGAGCCATGTTTCAGTTAACACACCGATATCTGGTTTGTATAGAGCTAATATAGGGCATGGAGGTCTTCAGTTTTGTTAAGTATACTTCTAGCATTAATGTTTAGGAAAAAATGAGTTGAGGATGGTCTGTGGTATAGGAGATTTAGCTGATTTGAGTTTGGGTTGGCTGGTGATTTGGGTCCTGGATTGGGGTGTATGTCTCCACTACAAGTGAGTTTATGGAGTAGGTGTAGATAGAGTTTGGTTAACTTGTGAATTATTTTTGTTTGTCTTTAAGAAGAGAGAGGGTTAGTTTTGATTGTTGGTTTATTGCATGAGTAAGGGAAGGCTTGGGATTTGGTAATGTTGCATGGCGATATAGGGACTTTTTTTTTACTTTGATAAGATTAGCTGTGGATTCTATTTGCCAAGGGGATGGGGTGTCGTTATTTAGTTGTGTGGTAGGAGGATAGAATGGAAAGTAGGAGTAGGGTGAGGATTATTAGTGTGTAGATTGGTGCTTTTTTTAGTTGGGTTAGATGTGTGCAGTACATTTTATTTAGTTTCAGAAAAGGTGGGGTGTATACAAAGGTAATATGTATAGCTTTGTGAGGTTAGCATTGTATTAGAAGTGGAGGAAGGGGTAAGGATTCTGTGATTGAGGCAGGAAGTGTGGTGCAGTGTTGGGGAAGAACAGAAAGGAGGTAGCAGGTGGTTAGGTATAAAGGAAATTATATGGAGGGTGGGAGGTATAAAGTAAATATAGGGGGTGGGTGGGAATGGGGGTGGGAGAAGAGCGAAGTGAGCCCGGGCATAGTGGGGCACCCACAGGGAGCGACTGCAAGATTCCCCAAGAAAAACAGTCATTGAGCTATACAAGTAAGTCAGGATACAGAGAGGCAGGAAAGTATGGATATAAGACAGAGAGAAACTCTTAGGACTAGGTAGGTATTACAGGCCAGCAGGATGGGATAGTGAAGGAGGGCAGGCTAGAGAAAGAATAACCAGTGGTGGGAAGCACAGAGAGTAGGAAACTGGAAGAGAAAAGAATGTAGATGGAAGGCAGGAGAGAGGGAGAACAAAGTAGCTAGAAAATGGAGGACTAGCTTATTCAATCTTATCCCAATCCTTTCTAACCTCCTGTAATTGATTCTTATAGTTATCCTTCAATGTTTTATTTGCTGTACTAAGTATTCCCTTTTTAATAGCAGCTTCTGTTCTAGATTCTATTAAAAACTCTACAAGTGTGGGTCTTTCATTTAGCCCCCCCCTTTATTTCTTTCTCTTTGCCTATACTCTATTAATTTCTGATAGGGAAGATGATCTCTAACCCTGCAGTCCAAATAAATTCTTGGATTCTTTCCATTCTGTTATCTTTCCTCTCTAGTTATTTGCTCCCAGAACCTTGGTTCCTTTGCCATTTCTTTCCAATAGATTCAAGCCCCCACTTGCCTATTGTCTGTATCCCTAATTGCAGTCATCCCTATCGGCAGAATTTGCTTTCTCCATTCCCGTGTTGGTTTAGTTCTTAGAATACTTTCTGCTACCTTATGGATATAATATTCTGCATAATTGTTGTAATTCTCCTTAAAGGCCTGCATTCAAAGTCCCAATCTCTCCTTGTTTCTTTCAAATCTGCCCTGTTCTACTGAAAGAATCACCTTATCCCAATTTACTCTTTTGCCAGATAAAGTCCTTCAGCTCTTTATTAATTACTACTAACTTCTCCTCTGGTTGAAAAAAAAATATGCCTGACCTGTGTACAAGACTAAAGGGACTAAAAACTGCTTGTATGTTACTATCCATATCCGTATAACAAAGTTTCCATTTTCTCAGTTTTTGTATTTTTTTTTTGTTTAATCTCTTCCCACATATCCGTAGCTGCCACACTAGAATCATTTTTAACCCATACTCCTAAATATTTCATTTTATCATGTCCCCATAAATATGGGTATTCCTGAACCAGTTCATGTGTGGGTACCTAATTTACCACTATTGCCTTTGTTTTTCCTTCAATAATTTTGTATCCCGAAAAGATCTGAAACTGTCTCAAAATGTTCCACAATACTTTAATGTCTTTTTCTGGTTTTGTCAGTTACAAAATATCATCTGCAAATAAAGCCAGCTTTTCTTGACTACCATACCAATTATATTCTTGTATTTCTGAGTCCCTTATTTTTTTTCCAGTGGTTCTAAATCTAATGAAAATAATAAAGCTTCCTCTGCTGAAGCAAACATAGTCAGAGAGGACCCCACCCACTTTAATTTTCAACTCCCTCAAATATTCTTCTAATCAGCATTATATTTTTTTCAGGAAATGCCAATGCTTCCATTGTCCTGCTCATAAAGTCCCAGCTTACTCTATCATATGCTTTCTCTGCATCAAGACCCACCGCCAACATTGGTATTTTCTTACATTCTGCTTCCCTCTGCATCATCAGTGTTCTGTTAATGTTGTCAGATGTTTGCCTCCCCTCCACAAAACCACATTTGATCATATCTATTGGTTTTAGCATTACTTTTGCCATTTGTTTATCCATTGTAGCCATGAACATTTTATAGTCATGGTTTAGTATTGAAATGGGCCTGTATGAAGCTGGATCTGATGCATCCTTGATTACTTTAGGTATTACAGCTACCACTGCTTTTTTCCAGAAAGGTGGTACATCTCCTCCTCTTAAGATATTGTTAAACAAAATCTTCAAGATCTTTATCAGTTTTTTTCCTCCTAGCTTCCAAATTTCCACAGGAAATACCATCTGTTCCAGGGGGCTTTACTGTAGATTGGTTATATAGCACAATTTTTATCTCATCCCCTCCTATCCTGTTAGTAATTGAATCTCATCTACATTTAACCTTGGCATATTTAATTCTTCCATAAGCATTTCCGTTTCTTTTCTCGATTGTTTATATTTCTCTGCTTTATAGAGACTCATAGAATTTTCAAAATATTTCTAATACCTCTACAGGATCTCTTGTTACCTTCGTTATAGGCTCCCTAAGTTTGGCGACAGCCCTTTCTACTTTATTGCCTGAATCCTTATGTTAAAAGTTTTTGTGCTCTAGTGTTATCAAAAACAGTTGTTTAATAGCAGTCTTTCTAAGCTCATGCATATTATTAAGGAAACATTTGATCCTGTTCTTGTTCTGTGAGATTCCCCTTATTCTACAATACTTTAACATTTCTAAATAATTCTTGTTGCTTCTTAACCATAGTTCCCTTTCTTTTATTTCCACCCTGTTTTTAAACTCCACCTTAATTTTATCCCACTCCCTAGGTATATTTTCCAAAGAAACTTTTCTGTAACAGCTCCTGGGTAATCTCACTACCCATTCTGTAAATTCTTCTCTTTACAGATAGGTAGGAAAGTGCCAGTGTCTTGATTTTATTTCATTACCCTGTGTTTATTTTGGCTATTATTGGTGCTTGATCTGAAATAGTTATTGGGTGGGTAGCAAGACCTTCAGTTAAATGCACATGATGTTCTTCATGTTTCACTGTTGCAGTCATTACATTTGGGTAATCCTGCTGGCAGGTTGCCCTCACCGACCTGAATTCCAAAGTCTTGGGTCCAGTCTTTCTTGCCGTGCAGTGCCCGAAGCAGAAGCAGTTCGCAAGTGCCAGTCGGCCGACTCCTGAAATTTTCGTGTTTGAGTTTCAGAACCAAAGTCTTCAGTAAAGCTAAGTACCCCGTTGAGAAAACTTTTTTTCTTGCTCCAGACCGATATCAGGAAAAGTTAATAATTGTATTACTTGTGGAAAGCAAATATCTCATAAGGATTTTCATTCTTACTGTATTCCTTGCCTAGGCCCTGATCACAAAGTTACTGGTTGTCGGTTTTGTGCTAGATTTAACCAACGCAATATTAAGCGTCAGTATAATTTTGCTTTAAAGTATTTCGGTAACTGGTTTAATTATCCTAAAATGTTGTCAGATAGCCATCCGACTACCGGAGTTTACAAAAAAACGCAAAGAAAAGGATAGAGAAAAGACTAAGCTTCTCCTAAGCCAGTCGCCGGTTCTCAGTGAAGTGCTTTTGCAGCCCCTGACATCTGCGACTTTACAGTCGCAGGTCACTACCGACTTCCACGTGGAGTCCGCCATGCCCTGGATACTCAAAGTATCCCTCAGGTGGACTGAACAGGTACCAGCTTCTGAGGGTGTATTCAGACCTCAACATCTTTACATTAAAACGACTTCAGCTTCAAAGACAAAGACTAAAGCATCTCCTAAAACAAAGAAACAAACTCATGAGCCAAGTGTACAGGCCTCTATGCCCAAAAAACAGATGATCAAAATGGTTGAAGACCTAATTACCTTGATCAGGGTTTCGATAAGAGGCCTAGGCAAGACACTGACTGAATCTTCAGATCAGGTTTCTCTTTCTTTTCCTCTTCTGATCAGGATGAGGGATTACCCCCCCCTATGTGGATTCTGATGCTGGAAGAATCTATATTATTCCTTTGGGAAACCTTGCATACCTTGAGGGGAGCATTTAGCTGGGAAAAGACATTGTAGATGATGTGTTTGTCTAGTTTGGCAGAGATTCAGGGGCACTGGATAGATGGAGAAAAAAGTTTTACACATCTGCAGCTTTGGCTATAAGGGCCTTAAACTGTCAGTTTCATAAGCTCAAGTATCAGCAACATGTCATGGGATTGCTTAAACAGAAAATGTTGTTAAATTCTGAATGTGCTGAAAACAAGGAAATGCAGGATTTATTGCATGCAGCTGAACAAGTTGGAAAGCATACTTTACAATGTGGTTTTGATTCTTTGGAGGCCTCTCAGGGGGTGCAGTTACGGGTTTTGTAATTAGGAGGCATGCTTGGTTAAAGGAACCAAATTTGCCTGATCATGTTAAAGTTAAGTTACTAGATGCACCTTTACAGCATGATACTTTGTTTGGTGTTAAGGCAGAAGAGGTGTTAAAAATGAAAGACAAAGCTAAGTCTTTTCCTGTGTCAGACAGGCCCTCAAGGGGCGATCCAGACACTCTAGGGGAAATCCCAGGCGCAAGGATCTTGTAGGTCAAAACAATGGGGTGCTTCTACCTCCAAAGCTGGAGAAGATAAAGCACAAACATACAGAAAGCAGGCCCAATGACTTCCCTGCCTGCACCAAGCACTTATCTTCTGGCAGCACCCTGGGGGAAAATTAGCACTTTTGCAAAATTGGCACACATTATAACCCAGGACAAGTGGGTTCTAAATATAGTGTCACAAGGCTACAAATTCCATTTCCATGGGCAGAGGCACAAAAATAAGTTTCATCTCCTCATGGATGGGGGGGGCGTCAACAAGTACCAGAGCAAGAGCAGGGACTGTTCTTGGTACCCAGAAAGGCCTGGAGGCCGATACTGGACCTAACTATTCTGAACACATTCCTGGATATTCCAAAATTCAAAATGTTGTAAAAGAGACAGCAGCAACAACTCAGGAACAATGGATGGTGGAAAGGAAACCTGTTTCACGACACAAGACAGTAAAGAATAATGTTTTAATAAACAAGGATCTATCAATAACTGTTAGGTTTTAAGCTTTTCGACTGTTACCCAGTCTTCTTCAGAACAAAGTCAATAGAATCACCTGATAGCAGTGTAATAATTGAAAGTAAATTGACTGTTAATGTTGAAAACTTCCTAGTGGAATGCACCTAATAATACTATAAATATTTTATAAATATTTTATAATCATAAGCTGATTTCTTTGGATTGAGGATAAGTTGGGCTTTGGTAAGGTAGTTTTCAACGCCAGAGAATGCTAGTTGAGTTGTTTGCAGGAGGGTGGAATGTTTGTGCAGCACAGATGAAGGTAGTGTCATCTGCATACTGAATTATAGCATGCATGCTGTGTGGAGGTGAGGTCATCATTTGTGAAGACTGCGAATAGTAGTGGTCCTAAGATAGAACCCTGTGGGACTCCTATAGTTATGGGCAGCTGAGGAGAGAGAGAATTTTCCCATTTCACAGCTTGGTACCTGTCAGTTAAGTAGCTTTGGAACCAGGTAAGAGTGGAATTAGACATCATGATGTTTTGGTTTGAGCCATGTTTCAGTTAACACACAGATATCTGGTTTGTATAGAGCTAATATAGGGCATGGAGGTCTTCAATTTTGTTAAGTATACTTATAGCATTAATGTTTAGGAAAAAATGAGTTGAGGATGGTCTGTGGTATAGGAGATTTAGCTGATTTGAGTTTGGGTTGGCTGATGTTTTGGGTCCTGGATTGGGGTGTATGTCTCCACTACAAGTGAGTTTATGAAGTAGGTGTAGATAGAGTTTGGTTAACTTGTGAATTATTTTTGTTTGTCTTTAAGAAGAGAGAGGGTTAGTTTTGATTGTTGGTTTATTGCATGAGTAAGGGAAGGCTTGGGATTTGGTAAGGTTGCATGGCGATATAGGGACTTTTTTTTTACTTTGATGAGATTAGCTGTGGATTCTGTTTGCCAAGGGAATGGGGTGTCGTTATTTAGTTGAGTGTGGTAGGAGGATAGAATGGAAAGTAGGAGTAGGGTGAGGATTATTAGTGTGTAGATTGGTGCTTTTTTTAGTTGGGTTAGATGTGTGCAGTACATTTTATTTAGTTTCAGAAAACGTGGGGTGTATACAAGGGTAATATCTATAGCTGTGTGAGGTTAGCATTGTATTAGAAGTGGAGGAGGGGGTAAGGATTCTGTGATTGAGGCAGGAAGTGTGGTGCAGTGTTGGGGAGGAACAGAAAGGGGTGGAGTTGTTGGGTAGGAGGTAGCAGGTGGTTAGGTATAAAGGAAATTATATGGAGGGTGGGAGGGGAGTGAAGTGATCCCGAGCGTAGAGCGGTATAAAGTAAATATAGGGGGTGGGTGGGAATGGGGGTGGTAGGAGAGCGAAGTGAGCCCGGGCGTAGTGGGGCACCCACAGGGAGCGACTGCAAGATTCCCCAAGAAAAACAGTCATTGAGCAATACAAGTAAGTCAGGATACAGAGAGGCAGGAAAGTATGGATATAAACCAAAAGAATAGGAAATCCCAGGAGAATCCAAAACTGCGCACTTTATTATTTAAAACATAAAATGAAATAAACGCTATTAAGTTCATGCGTTTTCGTCTACAAAAAGACTTCCTCAGATTAGTACATGTGACTTAATAAACACTGCCTTTTATACAATTAATTAATTAGAAAACACCAATCATATTCCTCCATATTTTCAAACAACTGTTGCCTAATCTTTAAAAAAATCCATCTAAATACATTAAATTTCTTTGTCGTTCCTTACAAGAATAAATATTTAAAAACCTTTGTGTATATTAAATTAGTATATTGTTTTGTTAAACCTTTAAAAAGTGTCTTAAAATGTCTCAATATGTATTAAGTTTTATTTCATTTAATGCCTTTAGGAATAAATTTTAAAAGATGTACTGCCATCTACTGGCCTTTTCTATTATTGCACTTCAAGCTTTTGCTGCCTTTAGTTTCAGTAGTGGTTTGACAGTAATATATTCGTTTAGCCCAGGATTTTTGTTGGCTTCCAAATATATCTGCCACCACAACTCCTTGTAACCCACAAGTTCCTCCCATGGTCCTCCCCTAAGATCCTTTTTTATTTGATCTAATACAAAAAATCTATATTTGAAATCCTCACATACCCTTGAGTGCCTATATAATGCATTTGTTTCTTTTCCACATTTTATGTAGATGTGTTCATACATCCTCTTTTCAAGGATCTCTCAGTTTTTCCGACATAAAAGGATGTGCAATTTGTGCATATTACTAAGTATACTAAGCCTTGTGACTCACAGTTGAAATAGCCCTTACTTTTGATCCACTTTTGCCTACTTTCCAAGAATACTTTATCCTTGTTTAGTATAAATTCACATTGTCTGCACCTACGCATTTGTAGGTGCCTAATTTAACTGTGTCGGCCTCTCACCTTTCCTAAAATTGTTCCCCAGCTCTAGTATACCCTTAATGTTCATAGGATTTCTATATATGATTTTAGGTGTAGTGTCTGGTAACCCTTTCAAGTCCGTTAATGACTTGAATTTGTTCCATTCTTTTGAAACACTCTCCTAACCTTGATATTTAGCATTATATTGCAATACTAGTCCTTGTTTGTAATTATCTTCTCTACCACTAGTGTAAGCCTGCGTATTTTGTGTTGGTAACTTCACACCTTTTATTGGCATAAATCTTCCTGTTCTTCCCTCGGTTTACTTCTTTCCTTATTTCATCCGTAAAAGCCTTTGGGTATCCCCTATCCCAAAACATTTTTTCCAGTTTGTCACACTCCTTTATGAAGTCAAGTTCTTGACTGGACATTCTTGATCCCCTCACCAACTGTCCTTTTACCAGATTTTTCATACAATGTCTCGGGTGGCTACTTTCATAATGTAGGAATGAATTTACGTAGATGTCCTTCCTATATACTTTTGTCTCAATGGAATCCCTTTCTTTCATAATTTCCACATCCAAGTAAGAGATATTATCATGTGAAATATTGTGTGTAAATCTTAAAAAGGATGTAGTTTCACCTATGTATTTGATAAATTCTTCTAATATCTCCACACTTCCTTTCCAAAAGATGATAATATCGTCCAGAAATCGTTTGTACATTTTACAATACTTACTGTATTCAGTTTGGAAGATGTGTTTCTCTTCCCAATTTGCCAATACTATATTGGCAAATGTGGGTGCACAGGCCGCACCCATCGCTACCCCCTGTATTTGTTGGAAAAATTCACCATTGTGCGATAGGTAATTATTCCTTAAAACCAAATCCATTAGGCCTGTGCACACAATTTTCTCATTATGTGTTAAGGTTTGATCCTTAAACACCTCTTCTTCAAACATTCTGGTCCCTTCATCATACGGAATGGACCCAAAAGGTCCACTGTCAATGGTCACCAGTTTTAAATCCCTTTCAAACAGTTCTGGACTAATATTCCTCAAAAGGTCCCATGAATCTCTGAGTATAGCTTGTTTGTTTAACCATATATGTTTGGTTTTAACATCTACGTATTTTGCTAATGGTGTTATTTTGGAACCTTGTGCTGACACTATAGGTCTAAGCGGTGGATTGGATGTATCCTTATGTATCTTCGGGATTCCAAAAATTATTGGAATCCTAGGTTTGTCTTTTTTCAAGAACAGCAACATTTTATTTTCTATCAAAGCTTCTGTTTCCATACTTTCAAGAGCTATATCTATTTTTTTGTAGGCCAAGTTTATCTCATTTTTGGATACCACTCTGTATTTGGTTTGGTCCATCAATATCTCGTTCATTTTCCCATCATATTCTGTTACATCCATTAATACCACCCCCCCTCCCTTGTCAGGCTTCATTACCCTTATGTTTTTTACAGAGCGCAATTCAATTAATTTCTCTTTTTCTTTTGGATCTAAATTATCCTTATATCCTGTTCTTTTGTCTACTTTCCTAATAACTTCTTCCATAACGTTTTCAAAGTTTTTAATTGTGCCTGTATGGGTGGGTTGAAGGTAGATTTACACTTCAGAATATTTTGGTCCCTATTTATTTGTATATTGTGATCTAACCCTATTCCTTCCTTGTTATAGAGTAATTCCAAGTTCATTTTCCTAAGGAATATTTTCATATCCAATATAGTTTGTACTTTGTTCCCCTTAACCCTTGGGATGTATTTAAAACCTTTTTCCATAAGTGAAAAATGATCTCTGGTTAGTTCAATGTTGCTGTAGTTGTAAATAGTAAAACCATTAAAAGTCCATGCATTCCCTTGTTGTGTGATACCTTGATCCACTCCTACATGTTCAGGTTCGGGTCTTAATACTGTCTGTATTTCCCTCTTCCTCTTATCCCCCCCCTCATTTGAAAATTCTGTTTCCTTCTTTCTTCTGTCTCAAATTCTGTGTATTCCTTCACTAGAGGGGGGAACTCCGTGTCATAATCAAGATTATTCGTCCCATATCTGTTGTTTCCCTTCCTTGCCCCTTCACTTTCTCTCCATTCCCTGTTGTTCCTTTCAACATATTTCTCCAAAGGCCTATTATTTTGTAAAGGTTTAGGGTAACTTAACTCGTTTTCGTACTCTAAAATATCCCTCCTAAGTTTCTCTGTTTTCCTTTTTACTAACTCAGTACATTTCTTATCTATATTGTGCTTTAAATTATTGTACTTGTTTCGCTCTTCCCTTACTTCATAAAATAAATCATCTCTTATCTGTAAGTCTAAAGTGTTAATTTGTTCTGATAACATTTCTAAATTTCTTTCATTCTCATTAATTATGCATTTTACAATTTCCATTCCACAGTTGTTAAATACTTCTAACAATTGTTTGTGGAAAATTGACCCAATTTGCACGTTGTTAGGGTACTTCCAAGTCCGTAACCCTTTGGGTACAATTTTCCTCTGCAAACATGAACTTAATAGCGTTTATTTCATTTTATGTTTTAAATAATAAAGTGCGCAGTTTTGGATTCTCCTGGGATTTCCTATTCTTTTGGTTTTTGTGCATTTCGGAAGTTCCTGCTGTTTGTGGTTATAAGTATGGATATAAGACAGAGAAACTCTTAGGACTAGGTAGGTATTACAGGCCAGCAGGATGGGATAGTGAAGGAGGGCAGGCTAGAGAAAGAATAACCAGTGGTGGGAAGCACAGAGAGTAGGAAACTGGAAGAGAAAAGAATGTAGATGGAAGGCAGGAGAGAGGGAGAACAAAGTAGCTAGAAAATGGAGGACTAGCTTATGCAATCTCTTATCCCAATCCTTTCTAACCTCCTGTAATTGATTCTTATAGTTATCCTTCAATGTTTTATTTGCTGTACTAAGTATTCCCTTTTTAATAGCAGCTTCTGTTCTAGATTCTATTAAAAACTCTACAAGTGTGGGTCTTTCATTTAGCCCCCCCTTTATTTCTTTCTCTTTGCCTATACTCTATTAATTTCTGATAGGGAAGATGATCTTCAACCCTGTAGTCCAAATAAATTCTTGGATTCTTCCCATTCTGTTATCTTTCCTCTCTAGTTATTTGCTCCCAGAACCTTGGTTCCTTTGCCATTTTTTTCCAATAGATTCAAGCTCCCACTTGCCTATTGTCTGTATCCCTAATTGCAGTCATCCCTATCGGCAGAATTTGCTTTCTCCATTCCCGTGTTGGTTTAGTTCTTAGAATACTTTCTGTTACCTTATGGATATAATATTCTGCATAATTGTTGTTATTCTCCTTAAAGGCCTGCATTCAAAGTCCCAATCTCTCCTTGTTTCTTTCAAATCTGCCCTGTTCTACTGAAAGAATCACCTTATCCCAATTTACTCTTGCCGTCTTCCCCTCCCAGATAAAGTCCTTCAGCTCTTTATTAATTACTACCCCCAACTTCTCCTCTGGTTGAAAAAAAAATATGCCTGACCTGTGTACAAGACTAAAGGGACTAAAAACTGCTTGTACGTTACTATCCATATCCGTATAACAAAGTTTCCATTTTCTCAGTTTTTGTATTATTTTTTGTTTAATCTCTTCCCACATATCCATAGCTGCCACACTAGAATCATTTTTAACCCATACTCCTAAATATTTCATTTGATCATGTCCCCATTAATATGAGTATTCCTGAACCAGTTCATGTGTGGGTACCTAATTTACCACTATTGCCTTTGTTTTACCTTCAATAATTTTGTATCCCGAAAAGATCTGAAACTGTCTCAAAATGTTCCACAATACTTTAATGTCTTTTTCTGGTTTTGTCAGGTACAAAATATCATCTGCAAATAAAGCCAGCTTTTCTTGACTACCATACCAATTATATTCTTGTATTTCTGAGTCCCTTATTTTTTTTCCAGTGGTTCTAAATCTAATGAAAATAATAAAGGGGAACGAGGACACCCCTGCCTGCTTCCTCTGCTGAAGCAAACATAGTCAGAGAGGACCCCACCCACTTTAATTTTCAACTCCCTCAAATATTCTTCTAATCAGCATTATATTTTTTTCAGGAAATGCCAATGCTTCCATTGTCCTGCTCATAAAGTCCCAGCTTACTCTATCATATGCTTTCTCTGCATCAAGACCCACCGCCAACATTGGTATTTTCTTACATTCTGCTTCCCTCTGCATCATCAGTGTTCTGTTAATGTTGTCAGATGTTTGCCTCCCCTCCACAAAACCACAATTGATCATATCTATTGGTTTTCGCATTACTTTTGCCATTTGTTTATCCATTGTAGCCATGAACATTTTATAGTCATGGTTTAGTATTGAAATGGGCCTGTATGAAGTTGGATCTGATGCATCCTTGATTACTTTAGGTATTACAGCTACCACTGCTTTTTTCCAGAAAGGTGGTACATCTCCTCCTCTTAAGATATTGTTAAACAAAATCTTCAAGATCTTTATCAGTTTTTTTCCTCCTAGCTTCCAAATTTCCACAGGAAATACCATCTGTTCCAGGGGGCTTTACTGTAGATTGGTTATACAGCACAATTTTTATCTCATCCCCTCCTATCCTGTTAGTAATTGAATCTCATCTACATTTAACCTTGGCATATTTAATTCTTCCATAAGCATTTCCGTTTCTTTTCTCGATTGTTTATATTTCTCTGCTTTATAGAGACTCATAGAATTTTCGAAATATTTCTAATACCTCTACAGGATCTCTTGTTACCTTCGTTATAGGCTCCCTAAGTTTGGCAACAGCCCTTTCTACTTTATTGCCTGAATCCTTATGTTAAAAGTTTTTGTGCTCTAGTGTTATCAAAGACAGTTGTTTAATAGCAGTCTTTCTAAGGTCATGCATATTATTAAGGAAATCCCTTATTGTCTGCCTAGCATTCTGCATTTGATCCTGTTCTTGTTCTTTGAGATTCCCATATTCTACAATACTTTAACATTTGTCATTCCCTCTAAATAATTCTTGTTGCTTCTTAACCATAGTTCCCTTTCTTTTATTTCCACCCTGTTTTTAAACTCCACCTTAATTTTATCCCACTCCCTAGGTATATTTTCCAAAGAAACTTCTTTCCTCTGTAACAGCTCCTGAGTAATCTCCACTACCCATTCTGTAAATTCCTCTCTTTTTTACAGATAGGTAGGAAAGTGCCAGTGTCTTGATTTTATTTCATTACCCTGTGTTTATTTTGGCTATTATTGGTGCTTGATCTGAAATAGTTATTGGGTGGGTAGCAAGACCTTCAGTTAAATGCACATGATGTTCTTCATGTTTCACTGTTGCAGTCATTACATTTGGGTAATCCTGCTGGCAGGTTGCCCTCAGCCGGCCTGAATTCCAAAGTCTTGGGTCCTGCGTCGGCTGCTGTCACCCCTTCGCTGACGTCAGGGGTATAAAAGAAGCAGGAGACGCCATTTTCTTCAGTCTTTCTTGCCGCGCGGTGCCCGAAGCAGAAGCAGTTCACAAGTGCCGGTCGGCCGACTCCTGAAATTTTCGTGTTTGAGGTTCAGAACCAAAGTCTTCAGTAAAGCTAAGTACCCCATTGAGGAAACTTTTTTCTTGCTCCAGACCGATATCAGGAAAAGTTAATAATTGTATTACTTGTGGAAAGCAAATACCTCATAAGGATTTTCATTCTTAGTGTATTCCTTACCTAGGCCCTGATCACAAAGTTACTGGTTGTCGGGTTTGTGCTAGATTTAACCAACGCAATATTAAGCGTCGGTATAATTTTGCTTTAAAGTATTTCGGTAACTGGTTTAATTATCCTAAAATGTTGTCAGATAGCCATCCGACTACCGGAGTTTACAAAAAACGCAAAGAAAAGGATAGAGAAAAACAACCGAGGCCCAAAACTGACTAAGCTTCTCCTAAGCCAGTCGCCGGTTCTCAGTGAAGTGCTTTTGCAGCCCCTGACACCTGCTACTTTACAGTTGCAGGTCGCTACCGACTTCCACGTGGAGTCCGCCATGCCCTGGATACTCAAAGTATTGGAGCCTCGGACGCTAATCCCTCAGCTGGGTCCAGAGCCACTGAACAGGTACCTGCTTCTGAGGGTGTATTCAGACCTCAACATCTTTACATTAAAACGACTTCAGCTTCAAAGACAAAGACTAAAGCATCTCCTAAAACAAAGAAACAAACTCATGAGCCAAGTGTACAGGCCTCTATGCCCAAAAAACAGATGATCAAAATGGTTGAAGACCTAATTACCTTGATCAGGGTTTCCCATCCCGCTCCTGATAAGAGGCCTAGGCAAGACACTGACTGAATCTTCAGATCAGGTTTCTATTTCTTTTGATTCCTCTTCTGATCAGGGATATTCTTTACCCCCCCTATGTGGATTCTGATGCTGAAGAATCTATACCTTCAGCATCCCTTCCTGAGGATTATTCCTTTGGGGAAACCTTGCATACCATGAGGGAGCATTTTCACTGGGAAAGCCAAGATTTTTCAGAATCTAAAAAGAGGCTCAGGGATTTCCTTTTACTACCACAGCACAGGCCTCTAGCCATTCCCCCTGTGTTAGACATTGTAGATGATGTGTTTTCGGAGTCTAGTTTGACCCCTGACTCCTTACCTCCAGCTCCTGTTAAGCCTGACAGATATTACAGGGTTCCTGACACACAAATTTCTTTTTAGAAACCCTGCTGCTGACCCAGAAACTGTTTCACAGGGTCCAAAGGGAGTTAAGGCCTCGACACCAAAAAACCCAACCCCCTCTGGCAGAGATTCAGGGGCACTGGATAGATGGTGAAAAAAGTTTTACACATCTGCAGCTTTGGCTATAAGGGCCTTAAACTGTCAGTTTCATAAGCTCAAGTATCAGCAACATGTCATGGGATTGCTTAAACAGAAAATGTTAAATTCTGAATGTGCTGAAAACAAGGAAATGCAGGATTTATTGCATGCAGCTGAACAAGTTGGAAAGCATACTTTACAATGTGGTTTTGATTCTTTGGAGGCCTCCTGCAGGGCCGCAGTTACGGGTTTTGTAATTAGGAGGCATGCTTGGTTAAAGGAACAAAATTTGCCTGATCATGTTAAAGTTAAGTTACTAGATGCACCTTTACAGCATGATACTTTGTTTGGTGTTAAGGCAGAAGAGGTGTTAAAGAAAATGAAAGACAAAGCTAAATCTATGCAAACTGTAGATTTTTTATAAGTGCCACCACCTAGGTTTAGTAGACACTGGCCTACAAAAAATTGGTCTTTTCCTGTGTCAGACAGGCCTCAAAGGGGCAGATCCAGACACTCTAGGGACAAATCCCAGGCGCAAGGTTCTTGTAGGTCAAAACAATGGGGTGCTTCTACCTCCAAAGCTGGAGAAGATAAAGCACAAACATACAGAAAGCAGTCCCAATGACTTTCCCCTGCCTGCACCAAGCACTTATTTTCTGGCAGCACCCTTAGGGGGGAAAATTAGCACTTTTTGCTCAAAATTGGCACATTATAACCCAGGACAAGTGGGTTCTAAATATAGTGTCACAAGGCTACAAATTCCATTTCCATACTCTGCCAAAGGCAAACGGCTGGCCAGATCTGCCAAAAAATCAATGGGCAGAGGCACAAAAATAAGTTTCATCCCTCATGGAAATGGGGGCCGTTCAACAAGTACCAGAGCAAGAGCAGGGACAAGGATTTTACTCAAGACTGTTCTTGGTACCCAGAAAGGACAAGGCCTGGAGGCCGATACTGGACCTAACTATTCTGAACACATTCCTGGATATTCCAAAATTCAAAATGTTGACTTTGCAGCAGCTTCTGCCCATGCTGGGCAAGAATGCTTGGCTTGTGACTTTAGACCTAAAAGAGGCATACCTGCATGTTCCAATCAGACAATCGTGCAGAAGATGCCTCAGATTCAAAGCTGGTTCAATGCATTACCAATTCTCTGCACTGCCCTTTGGCTTATGTACTGCGCCCAGGGTCTTTACAAAGTGCCTGGCACCAGTAATTACATTCTGCAGACAAAGAGGAATACAGATGTATCCTTACTTGGATGACTGTCTAATTCAAGCAGAGAACAAGGACATTCTTCTTCAATATCTGGCGTTTGTGAAAAGACTTCTAACATGCCTAGGATACACAATCAATGAAAAGAAATGAAAACTAGTACCCTCTCAAGAGATAACATTCTTGGGTGCAAGCTTGAATACAACTGCCCAGATGGCTTATCTCACACCAGAGGCAACTGACTACTTATTTCAAAATGTTGGCAACAAAAGCCCAGTTATCTGCAAGTAAAATTCTGCAGGCTTTGGGTTTCATGGCATCCTGCATCCTACTAATTCCATATGCAAGACTGCATATGAGGAAACTTCAATGGTACCTAAAAAGTGTTTGGACTCAACATTGCCACAACATGGAAACAATGATTACTCTCATTCCCTGCCTGCAACAGGAGTTTCGATGGTGGGCAAAGGCTTGTCACCAGAACAAGGGACAGCCATTCTCATTACCCCCAGCCAGGCAGCCACTAACAACGGATGCATCCGATTATGCCTGGGGGGCCCACATGGCAGGAAGATGCATTCAGGGCACATGGTCTTCAAACCAAATGCATCTACATATCAATCAAAAAGAGATGCTAGCTGTTCAAAATGCCCTGACAGCCTTCAAGGACCTACTTCATCGGGACAACTACTGATAAAGACAGACAACACCACTGTCATGTGGTATATAAACAAGCAGGGGGGCACACATTCTTACCCCCTTTGCAGACTAGCCAGGACGTTGTGGGACACAGCTTTGACTTGCCAACTACATCTGCAGGCACAATTCCTGCCAGGAAAGGAAAATACTCTGGCAGACGAACTAAACAGAAACCTCATGGATCCCCACGAGTGGCAGCTGGATCCACAAGTCTTCAGCATGATAACAAGGAAATGGGGATGCCCGGACATAGATCTTTTTGCCTCACAACTACCAACTAAAATGATTCTGCACAAGGACTTATCACAGACAGGCATGGAAAGTGGACACCCTATGTTTCAGCTGGAAAAACCTATCACTATATGCCTTTCATCCACTGCCTCTCTCCCCAAGGTACTCCTAAAGGTCAGACAGGAGAAGCCAAAGATGATACTGATTGCCCCAGACTGGCCCCGCCCGTACTGGTATCCAATCCTAAGGAACTTGTCTCTATGCCCTGCTTGGACCTTACCTCAAATACCTTGTCTACTGTCCCAACAAAACAATCAGACTCTGCACAGCCAACTCGACATTAAACCTGGCAGCATGGCGGATAATGTAGTCATACAAAAAAACACCTCTCAGTAAAGCTGTGATGGATGTCATTCTGGAAGCCAGAAGGCTTAGTACTAGAAAGTCTTATGCTGGAAAATGGAAGAGATTCTGTGCTTGGAACCAGGCACAAGGAACTGATACAGCTGTACCAAATATTCCTCAGATTCTGCAATACTTAACTGAGATGCTGGACAAAGGCCTATCTTTTTCATCAATTAAAATTCATGCCTCTGCCATTTCGGCTCATTACAATACAGAGCCACCAATTTGTTTTTCTCATCCTTTATTAAAGCAGTACCTCAGAGGAGCCAAAAATTTAAGGCCTCCAAGGAAATCGCCAATACCTGCATGGGACCTCAACTACATCTTGGAAAAGCTCACCCTGCCTCCTTTTGAGCCAGCCACTAATGCTGATATAAAGTTTTTATCTTGGAAAACAGCTCTGCTCCTAGCAATTACTTCTGCAAGACAAGTTTCAGAGCTACAGGCGCTCACGGCTATGGAACCTTTTATCATTTTTTATCCAGACAAGGTCTCTCTGAGGACAAACCCAACATTTATGCCTAAAGTGGTGTCCAGTGTGGCTCTTAACCAAACTGTTCATCTGCCAGCTTTTTATCCAAATCCACAGAACAAGGGGGAGAGAATTCTGCATTCTTTGGACGTACACAGACAGCTTAGATTCTACTTGGACAGAACCAAAGCTTTCAGGAAGACAGAGCAATTACTAGTGGCATATGCTGCAGGATCACAAGGAATGGCTATCTCAAAGCAGACTATTTCAAAGTGGATAGGCCGCTGCATTCGTTTCTGCTATTTACACCATGGCAAGCCAGTGCCTAAGGGCATTAGGCCACATTCCGCCAGAGCTGCAGCCACTTCAGCAGCCTTTCTCAGGGGAGTACCAACCAGAGACATTTTAAAGGTGGCTACTTTGAGTTCAGTGCACACCTTTGCAAAGCATTATCTGCCACGCTACTCTAAATCCAAGGCAGGATTTGCAACTGCAGTTCTGCAGGGCCTCATAGCCGCTCCTAATGCTGTTTAGCTCCAGCATCCCAACCATAGCTTTGGGACTCTATCCAAATGTAATGACTGCAACAGTGAAACACGAAGAACATAGTACAGTTGTGTACACTTGCCATAAATGTAGATGTTTGAGTGTATTCACTGTTGCAGTCCAGGTTACCCACCCGCCATCCCCCCTTTTTTTCTATGGATCTTATCTTTCCTTCTCTGATTTATGCAACCTATGTCATGTATTTGCTTATAGATGAAAGTAAAATTTATATTGGTGCATTTATTGATATATATATATATATATATATATATATATATATATAAAGTTTGGCTACCCTTTTAGGGGGCACCTGACATCTGGGGCAAGAAAAACTGAAGAAAATGGCGTTGGCTGCTTCTTTTATACCCCTGACTTCAGGGAAGGGGCGACAGCAGCCGACGCAGGACCCAAGACTTTGGAATTCAGGCTGGTTGAGGGCAACCTGCCAGCAGGATTACCCAAATGTAATGACTGCAACAGTGAATACACTCTAACATCTACATTTATGGTAAGTGTACACAACTGTACTTTCCTGTGAAATGTGAATTCTGTCACGCCTAGCCCAGTGTTTATATCTTGGAGAATAATATGTAAATTCACTTCAAACACTTACTACTGAATTCACATCTTCCATGCCAAATGTTTTCATAAATTTCTACAAAAATCTACCCTCCTTTGTTATATTTTCACTTCTGCCCCCCCAGACACATCATCACTGCTGCAAATCAAATTCTAGTCCCCACCCTTAAGTAATATGCCTTGCTGAAAATTGATTATTTCTCCCTGAATTTTCTTAAGCTCCATTATAGCAGTTTTAGGTGGAATGTAATTACATGCCACTGTAATCCTTTTCCCTTGCCAGCAGCCTGTTGGCACTAAAAATCTGCCATTATTATCTTATCTTCTGTTACTATTAGAGGTCCTCTTGAAATTAATATAAGTACTCCTCTTTTCCTTTATCCCAGGTATTCCGCTGAGTAACCATCCTGAAAAGCCTTCTTTATCAAATTCACATATTCAGTTCGTTCTAAGTGTGTCTCCTGTAATATGGCTATTTGCATGCTACATTTTTAATATAGTTTACTACTCTCTTTCTTGTTTGTATGCATCTGAGAGGCTGTTTACATTTAAAAACATTAAAGAATGCATCATTTTATTAAAAAGTTGTTATTCCCACCTTTTATGTACAACACCTTTTTTGTTAAATGTCTAGTTCCAGCCACAAAAACACTGTTTGGCAGGTTGAACTTTTATACAGTTGTTTCTTGTCATATACATTTGAGCCTATGTCACATCTTATAAAACTTTTTGTTTTATTGAAAGTCCTGAAACAAAACAAAACAAAAAACACCCCCATTACCCCCTAAAACCTATTAACTTAATATTAATGCACAAAACTATGTACACCTTCAAATGTTGAAATTTTACCCTCCTAATAGGAACAAAAGTCCCAAACTGAGAGCCACACTGGCAGACCTGAGTTAATGTAAAGGAAAGGTCATCCAAGCTAAGGCATATGGTGCAGCCTTGGACTTCTACTTTATGCTGGTTGGTTTTGTCTCATCTTTATAGCTCTCCCAGCTGGGAAAACCCCTGAATGTTTTCAGAGAACATCATCTACTTAGGGAAAATGCTTTCAGAGAACATTAACTCCTAGCCAGCCAGTTTCTCTTTATCATATTGTTTCCATGGAAACATGAAGACTAGCTGCAGAATTGTTACCGAGCATACATGTATTTATTGAAAAAAAACCCTCATACTATTCACTGTTCTTTTTCATTTATTAGCTCTCTCTTAAAACGTGTTACTAAGTCACTCTGCGGTCTGTCATTTCCCCATGCAAGAATGAGAAAAATCACATTAATTTTTCTTTTATCACACTTATTAATCAGGCTTTTTTATATACATTGCAGTGCCTACATTTCTTAAAACTGCACCCGTTTACAATCCCCATTACACTTAAAATAAATAAATAAATAAATAAATAACTGAAAAAAAAATTACGTTGTAGCATGTAAAGAAAACCACATGCCACAAAATCGGTACTATTTTAGAAAAAAAAAATCTTTACTTCCGGTTAACTTTCTCCCTCCTCTTGCACTCCCAAAGCACTGTTCTGAACATTAATGACATGAAGTAGGGCATATGCTTTCGAGTTTCCCACAATTCCAACAAACTCTGAAAAAGTCCGATATTTCCAGATTTTCTTGTTCTGTCATATTTCACAAATATAATTATTGCATTGTAATCCCATATTAAGTTACTGGTTTTATTACTATTCATTTTTGAAATCCTGTCTCTGCTTCATTTTCAATGTTGTCTCGATTCTTCTTGTCAACTCTCATGCTCCTTTCCTTCTCCAACATTTTCCCATTCAAAATTTTGAAAAGGTTTCACAGGTACAGTCCCTCTGTGGTCTTTATTACCAGTAGGACAAGAATCAGAATCTGTGTCTGCTTCACAGCTTACTTTTTGTTGGACAAACTTTTCTATTTCCTCCTTAGCATGTACTTCAGCAAAAATTATTTTGTCCCTCCAGGGAAGAATACCATGAAGACAGCTGGGTACAGCAGTTTGAATCTCACATCTGCATCTCTACATTCCCTGCATAGTGGAATAAATTTGCTCCTTTTATGTCTGGTGTACAATAAGTTGTCATTCTCCACAAACACTCTGGTGTCTCCTACTTGTAGTACTTTGTCCTTCTGCCACAGTTTTGTCAGAATCAGCTCCTTCTGCTGATAGGATTGCATCTTTACTATTAAAAGTCTAGGTTGCTTTCTTATAGCCAGGTTTGGAGCATGGACACGATGTGCCCTTTCAGCTAACAACTCGTGCTGTGGTATACCAGTCCAGTTGGTTATGTGTGCTTTGATAAAAGTAATGCAGTCTGTTCCTTCCAGCTTCTCTGGTGTAGCTGAAAATCTCAGGTTTTCCCTACACGATCTGTCCTGTAATTCTATTATTTTTTGAAACCAGTCTTCCTGAGTAGTCTCGTATTCAGCCAGCCTTTTCTTTATTTCGACCTGTGATTTGTGCAGCTTTATCATCACATCTGAATATCTATTTAAAGCTTCTTCGATTTTTTTTCCAGCCTTTTGTTTGTTTTGATATACTCCCATCAGTGTTTTGATTATTTTAACCAGGTAACCACAAAGTGCAGGTGCCAAAAAAAAACAAGTGAAAAACAAACACTAAATCCACACCGGAAGAGACTACAGGAGCAGTAAATTAGCGTATTCTTCCTTTAATCACTGCTTTTGTCCAAAAGACTTCTTCCGAACAATACATAACAAAACACTGGTAAAAAAACTGTTTAAATACAACTCTTGCAAGCAACAAAACCATCAATTGGCAATTAAAACAAGTTACTTAATTAACCAACTTAAAATCAGAATTTAAAGAAACATAAACACACTGCAGTAGGGTTATAAAAAATTCCTTTTAACCCATAACCTACGATTTTTTTAAAAAGCACTTGATATTTATTACATCATTAAGGCCAGGTTTTTTGTCTGCCTGTAACCTTATTTGCCATCTGGCTTCTCTCTGTTCCAAAAAGTTTTTAAATTCTCAATGTCTAAAATCTGGTTTGCCCAGTTCTAAAATGGAAAATAAAAATTTGTTAAAACTTACACACTCCTGACTGTGTTTGTATAAGGCATGGTTTTTGTCTTTCCTTTTTATACTATAAATATGCTCCCTGATTCTCTTGTTTAGGTTTCTGGTCGTCATCCCCACATAAAGGTGTTGATATTTATCATGTACTGCCACGTAAACTACCCCCATGGTCTTGCAAGTATAAACTCCTTGAACACTAATGGTGTAGGGTATGTGTGGTAGTGCAATGTATGGCCCTTCCAAAATGAACCTGCACATTCCACAGTCTTTACACATGTACATGCCCTGGGATTTGTTTGTCTTAAATCCATCTATAGATATCTTATCCTTTCCCTTTTCTAACAGTGCTTTTAAACTGAAATTGTTTCTATGTACATATTTGGATTTCACTCCTACTACTTGTAACAAATCATGGTTTCCCTCAATAATCTTCCAGTTTTGTTCAATAATATTTCTAATACCCTTAGAATTGGAGGTCATCACCATATTAAAACAGAGGTGATGGTCTCCCCCACCATCACTTTTGGATTTGCTAATAGCCTGCTTCACAATAGGTGGATAACTAATGTCCTTCCTGTCCCAGATGTTTGTAGCCAGTTCTCTCAAAAAGTTTTTACAATAACCTCTGTCACAAAATAATTGAATAATATGTTCAAATTCACTGCCAATAGGTCATCCTCACTGGTCATTCTATAGGCCCGAATCAGTTGACCCTTAGGTATATTGTTTTTGATAAGTTTAGGATGCTGGCCAGAGAAACGTAGGTAACCATTAGTAAGTAACTTTTTCTGTAAATTTTACATGCAAACTTGTTACCAGTACTGTCCCAAAATAAATGGACATCCAAATAATTAATGCTGGTACCTGCATCCCCCAAAACAAATTATAAAAAGTCATAAGCTACATTTAACTTGTCAACAAACAGTTGGACATCATTATGATTTCCAACCATAATAAAAACCAGGTCATCTATAAACCTTTTATAGTAAAGTACTTGAAAGTCCTTCTTGACTGAATCTCAGACTAAGTATTCCCACCACCCCATCACAATGTTAGCAAAAGTGGGGGCTACCGGGGAACCCATGGCTACCCCGCTGACTTGTTTGTAATAGTGGCGGTTGAACACAAAATAATTGTTGTCCAACAACACATCTAATGCATCTCAATAAAAATTAATTTTTGTGTTGCCCATGTCAGTATACTTAGGCAGAAATGCCCTTACATATTCCACACCTGCATCATGGGGAATAGAAGTATACAGAGAAACCACATCTATGGTAAGTATAGTGTGCCGGTGGGGATCAAAACAGTATGTTTCATTAAAATTCCTTATACTATCAAGAAAATCCCAAGAATCTTTTATAAAAAGACTCCATTTTTTGGACTAAAGGATTTAACACAACATCCACCATAAGTGATATCCCTTCTGTAATATAATTTGGAGTCGCAATAATTGGTCTAAATGGTGGATCAGTTAAACTCTTATGAGTTTTGGGAATACCAAATAAAATACCAATCTTGGGATTTTCCACATTACAAAAATTATAAGTTGCTGTATCTAGATCTCCACACATAAAACGTGTCCTACAAAAAACTATGAATATATCTAAAAATTTGTTAATGTAATTAATTTCAACCTTAGAATATTCAAGTTCACCATTTAACATATTTTCCATTTTATCTGTGTAGTCACTCTGATTTATGACAACGGTCATGCCACCCTTGTCACTACTCATAATCCTAATGTCTTTATTGTCGGACAGCTCATACTATGTTGACCTCATTTCCATACTTAAATTATTGTAATAATGTTTGTTTTTGTTATCAATTAATTTTCTCATGTCTCCTTCACACGTGTCTTTAAACACCAGCAAAGTATGTAAGAGTAACGGATTGTAACATGAAGGTTTGAGCAAGCACACATTAGCATTTTTAACATTTTTTAATATGTACTTTAAATTCAATTTCCTTGTGTACTTTTTCAAGTTCAAAACTGTGTCTGTAATATTCGCACGTCGAGTAGGAATAAAATGAAACCCTAGTTTCAATAATTTCAAATGCAGGTCATTTGAATTTAAGTTTATAAATTTAAAATGTCACTGCCAGACCTGTTACAATTCAGTCGTTGTCCGTTGAGGATTCTGACAACACCCTTCCCTTCTTCCTGATGTTCATCTTTTTGATTTTTTGTGGTCTTTGTATATTTTTACAAAGCTAAAAAAGCTTTGGGTTTAGCTGCTAGCTCTGTCTCTGGATTCACCATCACTAGCACCTGGTCGCTGTCTTCCTGTGGAATATGTCACTTCCATTCTGGTCTCCGAGCCCTTCCACCCGCCTCTTTTAAGGTGGACTGACTCGAGTGATTTTTTCATGGCAAAACCAGATTTGTTCCTTTTTCAAAAACATGGAATAAGCAGACCCCATGTTATATGCTGCAACATCACGATCGATCTTTTTATTTTTTTCTCTGAATAAGGCATGTTTTTATAACCCTACTGCAGTGTGTTTTTAAATTCTGATTTTAAGTTGGTTAATTAAGTAATTTGTTTTAATTGCCAATTGATGGTTTGTTGCTTGCAAGAGTTGTATTTAAATAGGTTTTTTACCAGTGCTTTGTCATGTATTGTTCTGAAGAAGTCTTTTGGACGAAAGCAGTGATTAAAGGAAGAATACCCTAACTTATTGCTCCTGTGGTCTCTTCTGGTGTGGATTTAGTGTTTGTTTTTTACCTATTTTAACCATGTCTGTATGTGCTTGTCTTATGCCTTCATGTAGGTTACTGGAAGTCATGTCTGAAGGTTGCATTGCCTTTTGCTGAACAACTGCAGAAATCTCCGCAATCAGTGTTTCTTCCACCTTTTTGTAGCGGTCTTCTGTATTTCTTTATTCCTGGCATCCAGGCAATGTACTTTGTAGCCAGTTGCTGACATTTACCGGTAAACACAAGACTACTGGCCTTCTATGCTGAGTTCCAGTTTTCACACTGGGAGAGCTAGAAATAAGCTGTTTCTCAATGTGCAGACATCTTAGAAGTCATGCAGCATCCATCATTTGCTGTGGATCCAGTCCCTTTTTGAGGCTGTGAGAACTTAACTTCTTAATGCCCAACTAAATAAGGAGTTATTATTTGGAGTCCCATTTTACACTTTGTTTGAAAGACAAACATGTTTCACTCTCCTATTACCAATTATAATGGATATTATCCCCTTAAAGCAAGGCTGTTGATAATGGAGGCATGGAAAATGCATGCAGCCATAATGGTAGAAAGGCCACAAAGAAAAGAAAATGTCAACAGAAAGATAAATGGAGGTTTGGGGAGGGTCTGTGTTGCTCAGTATCCAGCAGCTGTAATGATACTAGCCACTTCTCTCCCCAACCCTGAACCTGTGGTACCAATTGACCACCTCTTACCATAACTTGTCAAAGAACATCATTGCAGCGGGCACCCCAAATTTGTCTCCAAAAGGTACAGAATTTCGCTTCACATCCATGCAAAAGCCACAAGTCTGCCATCTTCACTAGAAGACCAGGGACATTTAGTCCCACCCCTCTTAGAAGTGATGTTACTGCAAGAAACCGTAGAATATGTTTCCTTCAAGTATTTGTATGGGGTCTATGTTATATGTTTGCTTAATTGTTCGAACCACTAATGATCGACCGTTGGTGATCGAACAATTAAATATTCGAACATATAAAAAATTAATATTTACAAAAAAAAAAAGAAAATGTAAAGGGTGTAAACAGGGGGGCAAGCACCCCTGCACCCCCCCGCTACTTAAATATACCAACTCCGAGATCGCACTTCAGTGTGCTACAGTGCAGAAATGGAAATTTTCCCATTTCCTACACTGTAGCGCGATCTTGGAGTTGGTATATTTAAGTAGCATGGGGGGGTGCAGGGGGGCTTTCCCCCCCTGCTTAAACCCTTTAGTTTTTTTTTTAATTTTTATTTTAATTTTTTTTAAATATTCGAATATTTAAATGTTCGATCACTAAAGGTCGATCTTTAGTGATTCGAACATTTAATCATTTGAATATTTAACATTGACCCGTTGTATGAAAGATTTTCTTCCAGACTTTTCCGTATTTCAAGAGAGACTGGATCTTGGAGACCTATTTTGGCTATGTCAGGCCTAAAATAAGTGCTTAAAACTTCCAGAATTCACAATGTTAACTCTGCAGGACCTTTTCCCTTTCTGAGATCTCGGGCCGTGCAAGTGACATTAGATCTCAAGCATGCCTACCTCAACAGCATTGTTTTCAAAGCCCACAGAATAATGGCTGACATCTGTAATGAGGGCAGTCATCATTGGGATGTTATGTCCTTGATCTTTAGTTTTGCTCTTGCCAAAATGTCTGATACCAGTTATGTTTTATTGCAAGACCATGAGTGACCACTTTTATCCCTGCTTGTATGACAGTCTGATTCAGGGGGCTATCCCAGGAGGAGATGCAGAGGACACTGGAGTATTTCTGGACCCTCAACAAACTAGTGTTTTCATTGAATGAAAAGAAGCGTTATCTGTGTCCAGCTTGGAAGGTGATCTTTATGGGCACCCCCTTGGGGCATAATTCATCGTTTACCTGTCATAGAAAAATGTGGGATCTGACATGCTAAAGAACTCAGACTGACAACCAGGAGTTGTCTGAGAATTCTGGTGTGTTGTATTTTCTGTCTGTATGTTGCTTCTAAATACCATGATGGGAATGGACTCCATTCCTAAGTCAGGGTACAGTTAAGGTTGATGAAATTAGTATTGTTTTAGTCTTTGATGTTAGGTAAGAGTGCTCTTCTTGGCACCCACAATGTATCCCTCTCTGGATTTTTATCTCTGCTAATTTGCCTTTTTGGTATGCTGCATATTCATTGTGCTATAAACTGCAGTGGTATTCATGGCAGATTCAGTCCCTGGAAAGTATAGTCCCAGTCCTACCCTGTATGAAGAAGTAACCGGAATGGTGTAGACATAAAGTCAGAAAGAGTGCTTGTCCTTGTGACCATCCATCCCAAAGCAAACCATAACATGGATACCTCAGGTGTGGCACTGGGAGTACATACCAAGGGCTTCAAAGTGCAGGACACTTGGAAGCACAAGCAAACGAAGCTGCACATAAACATAAAAGAAATCTTGTCAATGGTTCCATCTGAGAGACTTCAGAACAGCATACATACCTGAGACCCTGCATAAGAGACAATGTCACAGTCATGAAATACATAGTGCTAGGAATAAGGATAACTATTGAGTGTGGGTTCTGTCCTTGAGCCAGTTTGCAACCCATCTTGTGACATATGGGTTTACATTTAAGCTGGTGAGTTTGTCTATGATGCCCGAGTGGGGTATTGTGTCAAAGGCTTTTGCAAGGTCAAGGTAGGCTGTGTGAACTGCCTTACCCTCATCAATGGCCTTAGTGACTGTTTCAAAAAAGTCGATCAAGTTCAAAAGGCAGGATCTGCCTTTGACAAAGCCAAATTGGGTAGGATCCAATGTCTGTAGGTCCCCAATGTCTTTGTTTATGAGTTCCATAATGATCCTCTCCATAGCTTTGCAGACCAGGCTCGTCAAGCTTATGGGGGCGGTAATTTCCAGGGTCTGTAGAAGCACCGCCTTTGTGAAGTGGGACCACTGTCGCGACGCCACTCTTTGGAGTACGATCCTGTAGTAAGGCTAAGATTAAACAGCAGCCTTATGTGTGGGTTTAGTTCCTCTTGGAGTTCATGTAGCACAGCCGGGACACCGTCCGGTCCCATTGATGCTGTGTTTTTAGCTTTAGAGAGGGCGGCTCTCACCTGGGCATCTGAGATGTTAGGGAGGCTACGCTCTGCTGGGAAAGTTATTTCTCCTTTTGGGGGGGGGGGGATGGGGAGGAGAAATTTGCACTGAACCTATCTGCCAGAATGTTGGCAATGTCCGTGGGTTCAGTGTATTTTGTATCATTTTGGACTAACTCTGAGCATATCTGGGAGTTTCCACCCAGGTTTCTAACCTAGCTAAAGAAGGCCTTGTGATTGTCTTTTGTGTCTTTTGCGATTTTTCTCTCAAAGTTGGCCTTGGATGATTTTATGAGTGATCGTAGTTTTTTGCTAGTACTGATCAGAGATGCCTTCCATTTTAGGGATTTTGCTCTGTCATGTAGTAGCTTCCTCCTCCTGTTGTAGAGTTTGTTTATGGCTGGGGTCCACCAGACCGGGCGCCTGCCTTTGGGGGAATGGGTCTTGGTTTTATTTGGGATTGCATGATCCATGCATTCTTGAAGGTGCCCGTGAGAAGGCATTTGCAAAGGATTCAGCAGTGTGGGTTGTGGTTTCCACTGGCCCAGGGGCCTTGAAGGATACCATTTCAGTCTTAAGAAGTGTGAAGTTGGCTTTTGAGAAGTTCTTCACTGTGGTCTTTTGTGCAGGGGGTGGGGGCGGATGTTGACTTACAGTGAGATTAATTTATGGTCTGATCTTACCAAAGAGGGATATACTTCAGGTGTGGAGCATTTTGTCCCCATGTTTGTGATGATCAGGTCTAGTATATTGTCTCCTCTTGTGGGAATGGTGACCAGTTGTTCCATTGCATTTGAGTTTATGAATTCTAGGAACCTTTGGGCTAGGGTGTTGGGGCTTGAGTAATGTTCCCAGTCTATGTTTGGGTAGTTGAAGTCTCCCAATATGATGGTATTTGGAGAGACATTCATACTCTCTAGTGTCTTCAGGAAGGCTGTGTGGGGTTCCTGAGTTTGAGAGGGTGGTCTGTAGCATGCTACAAACTGTAAGGCAGTTTTGCCTATGGTTAGTTGCACCTGGATGGTCTCCGATGCTTAGTGGCGTTGCCACTAACCTGGAGGTGTGGGTATCTTTGATGAATATGGATACTCCCCTCCTTTTGTGGTTCGGTCCAAGTTTTGGGGCGGAAAGCATGATATGAGGTAAAACCTGATAGTGCTGGGGTGCTCTCAGGAGCCTTGAACCAGGTTTCAGTCACTGCACAGACATCGATGTTCTCCATACTGAGAAGGGCTTGAGGCGTGCATCTTGAGGTTTATACTTCTGGCATTGAGCAGCATTACCCTTAGATTTTTCCACTTGTGTTTTCTAGGGAGGTAGGTTTGTCCTTTGAGCCTTGCCTAAAAAGGCACTATGGGGTGGCAAGAGCCTTGGCCAATATCCAGAAGCCCAGGGTGACAGGTGCAAGCCGTCCCTCGAAGCAGCGTGGCTTGTCAAGCATGTCATCCCAAGCAGACAGACATTGGATCCCCTTAGAATGACACCAGTAATTAAGCCAATTGTTAAAACTGATCATTTTGTCTTTGTACTGTGGCATCATTCTTGGTGAGGGTAAGATGCTGCTCAGGGTCAGGGTCATACCGGCCTGGGCTACATAATCAGAGAGCTCCTCTAGGTCTCTTTTCATGTAGTCCAGGGAGGTGCGCTCAGGTCGCTCACACCGGCATGTACAATGACTGAGTCATATTTGTACTTGCTGTGGAGTGACCTGAGTGCTTGTGTTATGTGGCGGATTCTAGCTCCCGACAGGCAGCTTACTGTGACCCTCTCCTTGTTCAGTCTGGTGAGCGGTACGTCAGTGTGTCTGACTATGGAGTCACCTATTACAAGTGTGTCTGGCATGTTGTTTGGCCTTAAGGGCTGTGATTGTTTAGCACACTGACTTTGTGAACTGTGTGTTGCATGTGCTATGTCTTGAGGTGGCGGTTGCTTGGGTGTCTGCTTTGGAGGCCTCTGTTGTTTTGGTAGATTTTAATCAGCGCCTCCGAGTATGTTTTTGTGTGTTTATGTGTTTGGTTTGCAGTTGTGATAGTTCTATGTGAGACTGGGTTTGTGGTGTGCGTGGTTACCTTCTCCTCCTGACTGGTCTTGCCAGTACTGAATTGAGGGAGCTCAGCCTCCAGTTTGGCTATATAGTTGCATCTCTCGCATATATTTGTATTTGTTGGGAGGAGGAGAGGGTTGTCTGTGTACATGAGGCAAGTGTAACATTGCCTCAAGATTCCCAGATTCACCAGCTGAACAGGAGAGGACGCTAGCAACTGACCCTTCGACATACTAGAAATAGTGAAAAAGATTGCTGTGTAACTGAGTCAGAAAGGACCTATAGGGAAATGGGTACTCAAGGGAATTTAGGTGAATGAAGTACTTTCTTTTGTTTGAGTGCTTTACTTGTATAAAGAAATGCTTTAGGAGCAAGTGCTGAGCTTTTTAGATAGAGTATGGGCTGTATAGATTGCAAGTAGAACAGTTGTAAGGGAAAAATTGAAGAGCAGACTTTACGGAGCCAGAAATAGTTTAAACTTGATTAACCGGCGCTGCCCGATGCTGCTCTATGAGCAACTTCGCGCTAAAGTGCACAAAAGCGGGCTTTATAGCAGGGGGAGGGGTTGAAAAGAGCCAGGAATTGACCCAAAATGGCCAATAAACTACAAGTTGCTGGGCTGGAACCAATCCTCTAGGGACAAATAGGTTGCTCAGTGCTCCCCACTCCCGCTGGTGAACAAAGAAGCTTCCTCTTATCCAGATAAGGGTATGGATAGCACAGGAACCAAGACAAAGCCCAGAGATCAGCAAAATCTGAAGACTGGACTATTCTAGTTCAGAAAAGCGGGAAAACAAGGATATTTTTTGTTTTTTTTTTCTTTTTTTCACAGAGAAGGGAGAAAAGATACAGTAACAAACAGTAAATGCTATAAAACGGCTAGCGCACTTTAGTGTGTTAGCCTAACAATTAAATTTAACAAAAATAACTTTTTAAAGTGCTAACAGTATAAATTCAACACAAGAACAGTAAAAACAATATGCAGAGCTGTTTTTCAGCGAAATGCAGTCGAGATGCAGTACTTTAAGTGAAAGCCAGAAAAATACTTATAAATCCAGGAAAGTCACTCTTTCACTCTCTGCTGCTTGTAGAACTCTGCAGGACACCACGAGGAGCTGTGCTGAGTCTTTTACAAGTAAAAAAGCGCGCAAAAGTGGGCTTTATAGCAGGGGGTTGAAAAGAGCCAGGAATTGACCCAAAATGGCCAATAAACTACAAGTTGCTGGGCTGGAACCAATCCTCTAGGGACAAATAGGTTGCTCAGTGCTCCCCACTCCCACTGGTGAACAAAGAAGCTTCCTCTTATCCAAATAAGGGTATGGATAGCACAGGAACCAAGACAAAGCCCAGAGATCAGCAAAATCTGAAGACTGGACTATTCTAGTTCAGAAAAGTGGGAAAACAAGGATATTTTTTTGTTTTTTTTTTCTTTTTTCACAGAGAAGGGAGAAAAGATACAGTAACAAACAGTAAATGCTATAAAACGGCTAGCGCACTTTAGTGTGTTAGCCTAACAATTAAATTTAACAAAAATAACTTTTTAAAGTGCTAACAGTATAAATTCAACACAAGAACAGTAAAAACAATATGCAGAGCTGTTTTTTAAGCGAAATGCAGTCAAGATGCAGTACTTTAAGCGAAAGCCAGAAAAAATAATTATAAATCCAGGAAAGTCACTCTCTCACTCTCTGCTGCTTGTAGTATGAAAGATTTTCTTCCAGACTTTTCCATATTTCAAGAGAGACTGGATCTTGGAGACCTATTTTGGCTATGTCAGGCCTAAAATAAGTGCTTAAAACTTCCAGAATTCACAATGTTAACTCTGCAGGACCTTTTCCCTTTCTGAGATCTCGGGCCCTGCAAGTGACATTAGATCTCAAGCATGCCTACCTCAACAGCATTGTTTTCAAAGCCCACAGATAATGGCTGACATCTGTAATGAGGGCAGTCATCATTGGGATGTTATGTCCTTGATCTTTAGTTTTGCTCTTGCCAAAATGTCTGATACCAGTTATGTTTTATTGCAAGACCATGAGTGACCACTTTTATCCCTGCTTGTATGACAGTCTGATTCAGGGGGCTATCCCAGGAGGAGATGCAGAGGACACTGGAGTATTTCTGGACTCTCAACAAACTAGTGTTTTCATTGAATGAAAAGAAGCGTTATCTGTGTCCAGCTTGGAAGGTGATCTTTATGGGCACCCCCTTGGGGCATAATTCATCAAGTTTACCTGGCATAGAAAAATGTGGGATCTGACATGCTAAAGAACTCAGATTGACAACCAGGCGTTGTCTGAGAATTCTGGTGTGTTGTATTTTCTCTCTCTATGTTGCTTCTAATACCATAATGGGAATGGACTCCATTCCTAAGTCAGGGTACAGTTAAGGTTGATGAAATTAGTATTGTTTTAGTCTTTGATGTTAGGTAAGAGTGCTCTTCTTGGCACCCACAATGTATCCCTCTCTGGGTTTTTATCTTTGCTAATTTGCCTTTTTGGTATGCTGCATATTCATTGTGCTATAAACTGCAGTGGTATTCATGGCAGATTCAGTCCCTGGAAAGTATAATCCCTGTCCTACCCTGTATGCAGAAGTAACCGGAATGGTGTAGACATAAAGTCAGAAAGAGTGCTTGTCCTTGTGACCATCCATCCCAAAGCAAACCATAACATGGATACCTCAGGTGTGGCACTGGGAGTACATACCAAGGGCTTCAAAGTGCAGGACACTTGGAAGCACAAGCAAACGAAGCTGCACATAAACATAAAAGAAATCTTAGCAATGGTTCCATCTGAGAGCCTTCAGAACAGCATACATACCTGAGACCCTGCATAAGAGACAATATCGCAGTCATGAAATACATAGTGTTAGGAATAAGGATAACTATTGAGTGTCAGATCCTGCCTGCAGCTAACTTTGCAAAACTTGGCAAAAATAAAAAGTCTTCTTTCCAGGGAAAAAATTAGTTCATTTAAGGAATTAAGCAGATCTTTATTCATCTATGGATGAGAGTTCTTACCTGTTACATAAAGTAGGGGCACACATTCTTAGCATGTGTATAGGCTAGTATGTAAGCTTGGGAACAGGCTTTAACCCAGGAAAATTCCACAGTTGATGCGTTTTGCAGGCACTAGCAGGCCATGCTAGTGGATACTGGATAGGGATACACTCTGATCTCATGAGTAGATGATATATATCAAAGTTAGATTTGTTTGCTTCTTTAAGCAGCTGGCAACTGACAGATTTCTGCTCCGGAGCTCCATACAGTTAGGCTTGGGCATTGGATGCCTTCTGTCTCAATTGGACTGGTCTAATTTTATTTAAAGTTTTATTAATCAAATATGTGGGCTTGTCCAAAGACCCTTTTAAGCAATACCTTATGTGCAGAGGTGCACAGTAAACGAAAATAGTGCATATACTCTACAAAGTATAGTAACACATAATGCACAATGTATGGTGTCGCTCATCTGGTCAGGATGAAACAGAGGAATATTCGTGGGTTCTGTTCAGGCAGCTTTATTATGTACAAACACATCAGGATTGAAGCTTAATAACTTTAACTTGGGCAAACTGACCATCTCTATCATATATGCTCATACTCTGGCTGCACTCTCAAGATGGTACTGAAGCTAGCAGGTGCTTGCTTTTATTTATATGCACGTGCTGTCCTTGGAAATGCTTCTTAAAGGTACAACACACACACACACACACACACACACACACACACACACACACACACACACACACTATACATCCTCCCACTTTGAGAAATGAGTCATGCATCACTGATGACATTGATATGCAACTGATACAAGATGATTCTTTGGCATGCAATTATACAGAATAAAATACATGTAGACAAATTTGTCCAGGTTACTTTGTATTTCACACTAGGTCTGGAGATGCGACCAAATTGTGTGACACAGAATTTAGAATTTGGTCTAGCAACTGGGACTGTCTCTACTGAATGTTCAAATTTTGGGACATCAGGAACATCTTCAGGAATGGAAGTAGGAGTTGACGCATTCTGCAACAGGAACATTGACTGGATTGCTCTGAAGTCTGTGTCACAGGAACAGTGCTGTGGTATCAGTTCTGATACAGGAAGAAGATGCGTGTGACTTCTCCTGTACTCAACACCCTCAGATTCTACAAAGTAGGATCTCTGCTTGGTACATATACCTGTTACTTGACCTTGTCCGGTTGAAATCTTTTGCCGTTTTTATTCTTACTGTCTCTCCTCCTTTCAATGGATGAAGAAATCTGCTCGATTTGTCATAGCTGGACTTCTGGAAAGAACGCTTTCTGAACAGTTGGGCTTTAATTGCGCTGTCATTTTTAGCTTTAAGCCTCAACAAACTCAAACTGATAGGCAAGGTTGTTCTGGTTTGTCTAGATAGAAGTCTCTGAGCAGGCGAGCCAAATATATCATCATGGGGTATGTTTCTAAGATTGACTAAATTCAAAAAGATATTGGTATTGTCACACACTGACTTTTCTAATAATTGCTTTGCAGTTTGCACTGCATGTTCAGCTAGTCCATTTGACTGTGGGTATTCAGGACTACTGGTAACGTACAGAGTCCCATTCTTTTGCAAATTTCTGAAACAACTGACTGGTAAATTGGGTACCATTGTCAGAGATAAGTTTCTGTGGATTTCCATGGACTGAGAAATGGCATTTCAACTTGGTGATAACACAACAGTGGATGTTAGGTTAGGTAGTAAATCAGTCTCAAACCAGTTCAAATAAGAGTCTACTAACACTAAGTAATGCTGATTGTTCCACTCGAATATGTCAGTGGCCACTGTTGACCAAGGCAGTTCAGGAACTTTACGTAAATGAAGTGGTTCTTTTTACAGATGCGGTTTAGTACTATTGCATACTGAACGAGAAGAAAGTACTTTGTCAATAACTTTTGCAAGAGAAGGCCAAAATACTAGTTCTCTCACCTTCTTTTGGTAAATTCGGAACCTGGGTGACCATGATGCAAAATGTGGATATATTCTCGTTGTAAGGAAACAGGAACAACAATTGTAGGACCTTTGAAAGTAATGTCATCTTCCATCAACAACTCATATCTGTAAGGAAAATAAGGTTGCACCTCAGGCAGTTCACTAGATTACTTTGACTGCCATCCTACATTGATGCAGTGGTTGAGCTTTTGCAAAACAGGATCAGTCTTTGTATGATCTCTCAGCTCATCACGTCTCATGGTAGAAAAATTACACACTTCCATGACATCAAAAATAAATTCCCTGCATCAAGCTGTTCCATTGTGTTTCTGGGTGATCTGGATAAGGTATCAGCCAGATAAAGAAGTTTGCCTTTTGTATAGACCATTTTGAAGTTGTGCAACTTTGAACATCATTCTTTATAATCTTGCTGATGCAGAATGCATAGGCTTCTTTAAAATAGTGACTAGAGGTTAATGATCAGTTTCAATCTGGATAACTCGACCATAAATATAATCATGAAACTTCAAACATGCAAACGCAATTGCTAAAAGTTTTTTCTCAATTTGAGCACATTGCATTTCTGTTTAGGTAAGCGTTTTAGATGCATAGGCTACTGATCTGCCCTCATGAAGAATAACTGTGCCAAGACCAAATTTTGAAGCATCACAAGAAAGAGTCGACTGGTTTATTGACATCATAGTATCTTAAAGTAGGTGGAGTGGCAGTTTTCTGCTTAAGGTCTTCAAATGCTCTTTGGTGGTGTTCTAGCCAAGACCTTGCAACATTTTTGCATGTCATCTTTCTTGAAGGCACTGCCAAGTCACTGAAGTCTGGTATAAACTTGCCTAAATAGTTGACCATAACAAGAAAACTTTGTAGAGGTTGAACATTATCCAGTGCTGGCATCCCAAGAATGGCTGCTTGGTTGGACAGGTCTGGTCATAAACCATTGCTAGTCAATAAATGACCTACATATGTAACTTCTGGTAATTTGAATATGCACTTCAGAGGATTGAGCTTTAAGTTCACTTCACGTGCCCTATCTAGAACTTTCTTGAGGTTTCTTTCATGCTCTGCTTCGCCATTGCTTTTGACCAATAAATCATCTACTATTATGGCAAAAGTATAACCTGAAAAAATTTGCTCTATTGCACGCTGAAAGACTTCACTTGCATAATTTATTCCAAATGGCATCCTGAGGAATCTATATCTTCCAAATGGGGTACTGAATCTAGTCCGTGGTGAAGATTTGCGATCAAGCATCACTTGCCAAAATGAACTCTTTACATCCAAGATAGAAAAGCACTGTCATTCGGTATTAGGGCTGCAACTTCCTCAACTGTTCACATAGGATGATGAGGTCTTTTTAATGCTTTGTTCAACTCGCTTGCGTAAATGCATATTCTGATTTCATCCAAGCCTTTTTTGTGAGCTACTACCATAGACTATACCCATTCAGTTGGCTCTGTAACTGAAAAAATTACACCTTGATGAACCATTTTATCCAACTAAACTTTAACTTTGCTCTACAAGAACCAGTGTCTGCTTTGAGCTTGATGGGTTTACCATGGATGATACAATACATAGAGTAAAAGTCATTCATTCTATCATATATAAATATGATTTGTTATAGAATTAGAGCAAGGACATAGCCATTGCCTTAGTCTCCAGATGAGTTTGCTTTTTGAGGGTTTGGGCTAGTAATTTGTTGGATGTGATCATTTTTGTAAGTACAGGTGTGTTTTCAGGTTGGTAGAGAATTTTATGCTACTATTAGCTGATTGTACTGAAGATGGATAGGCGGTTCAGACAGTGGTGTATTCTGTATGCTGCGTTTGAACTTGTATAGTGAGCCAAGTTTTTTATTAACTTTTTTAAATAGTTTGATTAATATGCATATCAAACTTGAGGTTATTATCAACTGTTACACATCTGGGACAATGTGCCATTGTTAGATTTTTTATATATAGGTTAAAGAGGCTTGAGGCTTCACAGTGCGTGAGAAAAGCAGTAGCTTCGTTTTGTTAAGATTTAATAGGAGACATTGATTACAGAGCCAATGTTTGACAGTATTAAAAACATTCTGGGATAGAGTCTGCAGACTTAAAGGGGATATGGCAGAGCAAATCAAAATGGAGTCATCTGTAATAAAGATGGAAAAGTCCTAATATAGAGCCCTGAGGCTGATAAGATTTGAACCATTTGATAGCCTGGGCGATCAACTAATGGATGGTCATCGTGTTTCACTGCTACAGTCATTACACTTGAGTTATCCTGCGGCCAGAGTTCCAAAGTCTTAGTCTGAGATTTTCAATCAATTTCAGAACCAAAGTCTTAAGGTTCAATTATACCATGCCGTTGGAACAACCGAAGTCCGGAATACACAAAAAATGCAAAGACAAGGATAAAAACAGGCATCCGAGGCCCAAAACTGACGATGAAGCCTCTTCTAGGCCAGTTGCCGGTTCTCAGTGAGGTGCTTTCGCAGCCCCTGACACCCGCTACCTCAGAGCCACAGGCCGCCTCCGACTCCCACGTGACGATACCTAGGCCTCTGGAAACTCAGGGTATTGGGCCTACAGAAACTAACCCCTCAGATGGGCCCAGAGACGCTGAGCAGGCGTCTGCTTCTGGGGGTGTTTTCAGACCTTCACAACTTACCATTAAATCTACAGCCAAGTTTAAAACTCCATTAAAGACAAAGAAGCAAGTACAGCATTCACATGGACAGGCTTCCATGCCTAAAAAACAGATGCTTAAAATGGCCGAAGACTTAATTACTCTGATCAGGGGTTCCCATCCCCCTCCAGATAAAAGGCCTAGGCAGGATACAGACTATGATTCCTCTGACCAGGATTCCATTTCTTCTGATTCCTCTTCAGACCAGGGATACTCTTTATCCCCCTATGAGGATTCTGATGCTGAAGAATCAATCCCTTTAGCCTCTCCTCCTGAGGATTACTGTTTTAGGGAAACTTTACATACCATGAGGGAGCATTTCCATTGGGAGGGCCAGGATTTCTCAGAATCCAAGAAAAGGCTCAGAGACTTTCTTTTATTGCCTCAGCACAGGCCCCTTGCTATTCCGCCAGTGTTGGATATTGTGGATGATGTGTTCTCTGAATCCAGTTTAAATCCTGATTCTTTGCCCCCTGCTCCAGTCAAGCCAGACAGGTACTACAGAGTTCCTGACTCTCACAAATTTCTTTTTAAAAACCCTGTTGCTGACCCAGAAACTATTTCCCAGGATCCCAAAGGGAAGGGGTAAAGGCTTCCACAGCTAAAAATCCAGTTCCCTCTGTCAGGGATTCTAGAGCATTAGACAGATGGGGGAAGAAAGTTTACACTTCTGCAACTTTAGCAGTGAGGGCTTTAAATTGCCAGTTTCACGTGCTTAAATACCAACAATATTTAATGTCTCTGTTAAAACTGAAAATGCTTACAAGTTCAGAACATCCTGACTATAACGAAATGCAGGATTTATTGCATGCAGCTGAACAAGTGGGAAAACATACTCTGCATTGTGGTTTTGATTCTTTAGAGGCTTCTTGTAGAGCAGCAGTTACAGGATCTGTGATATGAAGGCATGCTTGGTTAAAAGAACAAGGTTTACCTGATCATGTTAAGGCAAAATTATTGGATGCTCCTTTACAGCAGGATATTTTATTTGGTGTTAAGGCAGAAGAGGTTTTAAAGAAAATGGAGGACAAGGCAAAATCTATGCAAACAGTGAAGGAGTTCTTACAGGTACAGCCACCTCGATTTAGCAGAAATTGACCTTCCAAAAATTGGTTCTTTCCAGTGTCAGACAGACCACAAAGAGGCAGATACAGATGTCCAAGAGGCAGATCTCAACCCCAAGGCTCTTACAGTCCATGACAGTGGGGTGCTTCAACCCCAAAAGGAGGGGAAGACAAGTCACAACCTTATAGGAAACAGTCCCAATGACTTCCCCCTTCAAATGCCAAGCACTTACCTTTTGGAAGCTCCCTTAGGGGGAAAACTAGCACTTTTCTCACAAAATTGGCATATAATCACCCAAGACAAATGGGTTCTGAATATTGTCTCTCAAGGTTACAGGTTCCACTTTCACACTCTACCAAGGCTAAAAGGAATGCCAGACCTGCCACCAAATCAATGGGCAGAGGCACAAAAACAAATTACAGCCGTCATGGACATGAGAGCTATTCAAAAAGTTCACAAAAGGAACAAGGACAAGGATTTTACTCAAGACTTTTCCTGGTCCCCAGAAAGGACAAAGCCTGGAGACCCATACTGGACCTTTCTACTCTAAATACTTACCTGGATGTTCCAAAATTCAAAATGTTGACTCTTCAGCAGCTCCTTCCCATGCTGGGCAAGAAGGCTTGGCTTGTTACTTTGGACCTCAAAGAGGCATACCTGCATGTCCCTATCAGACAAATTTGCAGAAGATACCTCAGATTCATAGCTGGTTCAATGCATTACCAATTCTCACTGCCCTTTGGCTTATCTACTGCACCCAGGGTCTTCACAAAATGCCTGGCAACAGTAATTGCATTTTGCAGACAAAAAGGAATTCAAATATATCCATACTTGGACGACTGCCTTATTCAAGCAGAGAGCAAGGACATTCTTCTAAAGCATCTGGCGTTTGTAAAAAGATTGCTAATTTGCCTAGGGTACACAGTAAACGAAAAGAAGTCAAAACTAGTGCCCTCACAAGAGATGATATTCCTGGGTGCCAGCTGAAATACAACGGCCCAGATGGCTTATCTCACACCAGAGAAGCAAAGACAACTGACTCAGTACTTTCAGTTGATGGCAACAAAAACCCAACTCCCTGCAAGAAAAATTCTGCAGGCCTTTGGGTTCATGGCATCCTGCATACTACTAATACCATATGCCAGACTGCATATGAGGAAATTACAATGGTAACCTAAAAAGTGTTTGGACTCAACACTGTCACAGTTTGGAAGCAGTAATACCACTTATTCCCTGCCTACAACAGGAGTTTCGATGGTGGGCATGTCACCTCAACAAGGGACAGCCTTTCACTGTACCCACAGCCAGGCAGACTCTAACAACAGATGCTTCGGATTACGCCTGGGAAGCACACATGGCAGGAAAATGTATTCAGGGCAAGTGGGCCGCAGACCAAATGCATCTTCACATCAATCAAAAAGAGATGCTAGCTGTACAAAATGCCCTAACAGCTTTCAAGGACCTTCTGCATCCAGGACAACTATTACTAAAGACAGACAACACCACAGTTATGTGGTACATAAACAAGCAAGGGGTCACTCATTCTTATCCCCTCTGCAGACAAGCCATGACCTTGTGGAACACAGCTCTAACCTATCAAGTTCATCTGCAAGCACAATTCCTGCCAGGAAAGAAAAATACTCTGGCAGACTACTTAAGCAGAAACATTATGGATCCTCATGAGTGGAAATTGAATCCACAAATATTCAACATGATAACACAAAAGTGGGGGAGCCCAGACCTAGATCTTTTTGCCTCCCCAATGAATTGCCAACTACAGAATTTCTGCACAAGGACTTACACACACAAGCATGGAAAGTGGATGCTCTCTCATTCAGCTGGAAAAGCCTAAAAGTTTATGCCTTCCCACCACTGCCTCTCCTTTCAAAGGTACTCCTAAAAGCCAGACAAGAAAAGCCAAAAATTATCCTGATTGCCTAAGACTGGCCACGCCAGTACTGGTACCCAGTCTTAAAGAACTTAGCTCAAGGCCCACCATGGATTTTACCTCAAATTCCACATCTTCTGACTCAACAAAACAATCAGATCCTACACAGCCAGCTCAAAACCTTAAACCTGGCTGCATGGCAGATTCTTTAGTCAAGCAGACAACACCTCTTTCTAAAGCTGTTATGGATGTCATTTTGGAGGCCAGGAGGCCTAGCAGCAGGAAATCCTATTCAGAAAAGTGGAAGAGATTCTGTGCCTGGAACCAGGCACACAGCTTTGACCCTCTTGTCCCAAATATTCCTCAGATATTACAATACTTAACTGAGATGCTGGACAAAGGCCTATCCTTTTCATCCATTAAGATCCACGTCTCTGCCATCTCGGCTCATTATAACACAGATCCTCCTATTTTCTCTCATCCATTGCTAAAACAGTACCTCATAGGGGCTAAAAACATAAGACCGCCCCGGAGAGCACCAACACCAACTTGGGACCTTAATTTTGTCTTGGAAAAACTAACTTTACCTCCTTTTGAGCCAGCCAATTCAGCAGAATTAAAATATGTGTAATGGAAAACTGCTCTGCTTCTGGCAATAACCTCAGCATGAAGAGTCTCAGAGTTACAGGCACTAATGGCAGTGGAGCCTTTCATCATTTTCCACCAAGACAGGGTTTCCTTAAGAACAAACCCTTCATTTATGCCAAAAGTGGTCTCCAGTGTGGCTCTTAACCAAACTATCCACTTGCCAACTTTTTATCCAAACCCCCAGAATAAAGGGGAGAGACTTCTGCATTCATTGGATATACACAGACAGATACATTTCTACTTGGACAAAACAAAAGCTTTCAGGAAAATTGAGCAATTGTTTGTAGCATATGCTGCAGGATCAGAGGGAAAGGCTATTGCAAAGCAGACCATTTCAAAGTGGATAGGACACTGTATCCGTTTCTGCTACACACAGCATGGGAAAACTGTACCTAGCAACATTAAGCCACATTCCACAAGGGCAACAGCCACTTCAACTGCCTACCTTAGAGGAGTACCTACCAAAGATATCCTGGAAGCTGCAACTTGGAGTTCAGTGCACACCTTTACCAAACATTATAACTTGTTTCTTTATTCTAAATCCAGAGCTGGCTTTGCCACTGCAGTGCTGCAGGGCCTCATAGCCACCCCAAATCCTCTATAGAACCAGCCACCCTACCTCAGCTTTGGGATTCAACCCAAGTGTAATGACTGCAGCAGTGAAACACGATGAACATAGTACAGTTTTGTACCTACCATAAATGTAGATGTTCGAGTGTATTCACTGCTGCAGTCCAGGTTACCCTCCCTCCATCCCCTCTTTCTTAGCTGGGACTTATCTATACCTTTCTACCCTATACTACCTATGTGGTGTATTTGCTGGCAATTGAAGGTTTTGGTTTTACTTTTTATGTATGTTTTATTAGCGATATGTATTGCCTACTTATTTGGGGGCACCTGACATCTGGGGCAAGAAAAACTGAAGAAAATGGTGTCGGCTGCATCTTATATACCCCTGGCACACTGACGTCAGGGAAGAAGCGACAGCAACCGACACTGGACCAAGACTTTGGAACACTGGCCGACTGCAGGACTGTCTGACGGCAGGATAACCCAAGTGTAATGATTGCAGCAGTGAATACACTCGAACATCTACATTTATGGTAGGTACAAAACTGTACTTGTCGCCACAGTTGCAACAGTTAACAATAAGGCTTGACTTGGGTTTTGCTGATTTACCCTTGTACTGCATTGAGCATTCTCCTTTAACTAAACCAGTCTTAGACCTTGCTGGAAAACTACGAGTTTTCTTTGCCAAACCTTCAGGGGCTGCAGCTGCCATGTGCTTAGCCCTGTTTCTGCTAGCTGCATGCTGTCTACATTTGCTCTGGAGCCTGCTGAAACCATGCTGTTGTCACTTGCAAGCATACTTGTGTGCTATTAATACCACACATAAGCCTGTCCTTTATTAAGTCATCTTTTAAATCAGCAAACATGCAGATTTTAGCTTCGTTTCTCAGATCAGTAATGTAAGCTGCAAACGTTTCTCCTGGCTTTTGATCTCTTGTGCAAAACAAATGCCTCTCTAATGTAACATTTGTCTGGGGGTTGAATATTTTTTCTTAATTTGCATTTCAAACACTGTGGGTCTTCCCTTGATTCAGCCCGCACAACAGTATGACTGTTTCCCCCCTCTCCTTTATATACCGCTGGTACATACACAAATGAACGCTCTCTTACAATGGCCCCTAACCCCAACTAGGTTTAGCAAAATGAATGCCCTGGTGTGTGCATCTTTATCAGAATAAGCTGCTTGTATGAAACTTTACTACTCTTGCTCAAATATTCTCCAATTCTCTACAATATTCTGATGAAATACAAGTGGAGCTGGCCTGCGAAATGCCTCTGCCATATTAATACATCAGTAAAGGCTTTTGCAAGTATGCACGAACAAACACAAACACACACACACACACACACACACACACACACACCCACCATAAATTTATGCCAGTATTTGTGACTATACCCAGTAGCACAGCAAGCCTATGAATAACTGAACTCTGCAAAATACTTTGTGAAATAAGTCTCTTTGGCACAGTAACACTCTTGAAATTACTGTACTTCGAGAAATCACCTCATCAGTGTAAGAAACATTTCAAATAACTGCATTGTGTGAATAAACTGGGTGGTAGAAGAAGCTCAGAGTAAGAAACATTTCAAAGTAACTGGACTTTGTGAATAAACAGTACACAGCACACTGAAACACTTCCAAAATGGCTGTACTTTGCTAAATAACTCTTACAGTGCAAGAAACAGTCTGTAATGGCGGATATCTGTGAAAAGACACACCCAGCACAAGAAACCTTTTGAAATGGATGTATTTTGACTGCACTTCATAAAATAGTTGCAGTTTGCACACAGTAAACTCTTCGGAATACATACACTGTAGTAAACATACACTGTAAGCACTTTTACACCCTCTGCAATACTTCAGATAACTTTATTTATGCCCTGAATAGCTTCAATCAATGCGAAGTAGTAGTTTATGCCAAAAAGCATGCAGCCTCCTTGCTTTATTTATGCTTAATGTGTCCTTTCTGCCCTTTATTATATTCGTTTTGCCCATTTGATCTCTTTTCTTGTGCTTGTTTTACTCTAAACATGCTTGTTTTGCAATTCCTAGGCAACTCTGAACCTCCTATGTGCTTTTCTGATAGTTTTATCAAATATCTTAATTTCATTCATTTTGTTTAATAAACCTTTTATGCCTTTCATTTGCTTAATAAACGTTTCTGTCATATTTGTTTGCTTAGTAATCTGTTCTGTGCCTTTGTAATGCTCTGTTTTATCTTTTTTCTAATAGAATAATCGTTTATGCAAGTTTTCATTACCTTTAGCTTGTTTCTGGCCTTTTTTGCTCTCCGTTTTCTTAGTTTACCTTCTGTGTTAACTCCGCACCTGATAGCTCTGAAAAGTAGTCTCTGGAATCCCAGTTCTTACACCATGTCGCTCATCTGGTCAGGGTGAAACAGACTAACATTTGTGGGTTCTGTTCAAGCAACTTTATTATGTACAAACACATTAGGATTGAGTCTTAATAACTTTAACTTATATAAACTTATAGACAGACTATCTCTCTCGTACATGCTCACACTCTGGCTGCACTCTGAAAATGGCACTGAAGCTAGCACGCACTGTCCTTGGAAATGCTTCTTAAAGCTACAGCGCACACACATGTTCTACATGTGGTAAAACGCACAAAATAAAATGCAAAGCAGAGTTGTTTACAGTATCGCATATAGGCACAGCTGGCATCAGATTTTGAGCAAAAGTCACTTTCAGTGTGGTACAGTGCAGAAAATATAACAATGGGATCAGGTTGATTACTACTAAGGTACACTGCATAGTGTTAAACAGGTAAAATGGAGCATGTATTAAAATGTGCCAGCAATTACGTGATAGATGATAGGTAAAACAGTATTGAATATTAAGTATAATTTACATTTTCTGAATTAAACTTCGTCTCTAAATCTAATTATTGTCATTAAGTTTAAAAAGTTGCCAGTTTTAGGAGGGATTAAGAGGGACAGTTGAGAGGAATGTAAAACAGCAAACTCCTAGAAATGCAGACTACTTGCTCTTTGCAGAAGTGTAACAACGAAGAGAAAACAATGTCATCAGTGCCCCTTGCAGACTCTATTGAGAAAGTATACCAAAATAATCTTTGAGGTTAATAACTTCCTTACCTCTGCATCACTGTTGTTGAACTGGCTCCTGGCACAAAATAATTCAATGCACTTCACACGAGCAACAAATGCAAAAGCAGTTTCTTTGCTAACTCTGGTGTTGGTGAATGCTGGTGTGTCACCTTGGAGACGCATGTCATAGGTTCACCATCAGTTTTATAATATGTAAACTGCAGACAACAAGCAACTACTTAACCAGCCAATATTTAGATGATATCTAAATGCACCTAATCTATATTTTGTTACATTATATGAACTGCAGAGAGGTTCAGACAGCATGTATCTATGCAAACTATTTTGCTGCAGTAATAGAGTTTCTGTAAGTGTCTATGTATGTATTGTCTATGTAGGAAAAATTGTAGGTAGTACCTTGCAAGGCAGAGGTAGCACTGTTTAACTACATAGTTACAACTGGAAGTAATTTACTGGATTTTTGCAGAAATTGAAAAGAAGTCTAAGTGTAGAGTGAATAGATTAGAGTGATGCTTAAGGTGTTTAACCTTTGTTTGTAAAGCAGGTGCATTTGTTGTTTTTTATAAGGTATTCCAAGTTTCTTCATTAATTCAGTGATTTGTCAAGAATTCAGAAAGCCGATGGTTTCTGTTAGCTGGAATGATTTTATTGAAGCTCATTTTTCCAGAGGCAAGCCCAAAAGAGGGCAAGTCTATAGTATATGTGTACGTGTGTGTACTGTTTTACTTGTCTTCTTAAGGACTGTGGTAGTGTTTAACTGCAGGTTGCTTCCAGGGGAAGGACAGAAGCTGTGTTTTAATATTTTAATCCTTAGCGGACCGGAGTTCCGCTGTGGCGACCCCTAACCGGGAAAAGACTAAACAACAACATGTGAAGAAAGAAAGAAAGATGCAGGATGGATTCAGCATACTGTTAGCCAGTTGGCCTTTTGTTGGCTGATGCAGTGGTTTTTGGTGTGCAGAGGGTGGCTGGTAAATCTGCATGTGTCATTTAAAGTGTTTATGTACATTTGGAATTGTTGGCTGAGTAAAGGGAGATGATGGGCAGACCATTTTCAAGTTTTTGGTATAAGCACATTCATTGTAATAACCCTTCTGGCTTTTATGATGAGGTTGCTAGAGATGAAGTAAAGGGTTTAAGTTGTGCTGAAACATTTCAGATGGTTGTTGTGTCTGTGGTGCTTGAATGATAAGGGTGGATCTTGCATGATTCTGATGTATTTGTACTTGTTTATTGGAGTTATGGTTTTATTACTAGATGTTTTTTGTTAGTGTTATATCTGGTTAGTTTTGTTGCATTCCAAAGAACATTGCAGATGTTTGAGACTGAATGAGAATTGTTTATTGGGTAGCAAATACAGTGAGGTCCTTTTTGTAGTACTTTTTGTACTGTCAGTCAGGAGGAAACACTTTTGTGCAGTATTTTGTTATCTGTTTATAGCATGTTGTTGGGTAATGGGTTTATGGTTATACCACTGATATGCAATTAGAGTAAAACTGATCAAATGCTGAACCTCCAGGGTCCCCTGCAAAAATGTGCCTGTGTTTAAGTTGCCTAACTGCACTAAAAAGGTTCTTTTTGTGAGATACTTTTGGAATCTATTAATAGTGCTAGTGCTGAATCCCATGATTTCTAGGTAATCATGGTTCATAATTTCAAAGGCTCTGCACAGGTCATTGAATACTGTTCCTGTCAGCCAGCCTTTTCCATGTAGGAGGAGGTTTCATCTACTGCTGTATAGATAGCTTTAAGGATGTTGAGCCCACTTCTAAAGCCATGCTGAGAATGTGATAGCAGACTATATTTGCTGATGTACCCAAACACCTGGTTATACTTTATTTTAAAAAAATGTTTTGGCGATGGGTCAGAGAATGGAAATTGGTTTAAAATACCAAAGGATGGACAGTGGGAAAGTCTTGTGAATGAGAAATTGTATGAGAGAGAGTGAGAGCACTTAACTCTTTCTTAAATTCTTATGCTTTCTCTCCCATACCCTTCCTCCCAAAGGTAGTTAAAAAATGAAAGTACGAGAAACCAGAAATATTCCTGATTGCTGCATTATGGCCCTTGCAGCACCAGTTCTGTCAGCTGATAAAGATGGTAAGGGGGGGAAAGGTCACCATTTGAAATGACAGGACATGCTAGACCAAGTCCTGAAATACAGAGACTGAATGGCCATACATAAATTAAGTCCGAGATGGTCATTTCTTCGACTATTCCCCTTGCTCCAAGATACGGAGATCTCGGAATTGGTGTGTATAGATTCAGTGTGTGTGTGTGGGGCTTGCCTTTCTATCAGTAGGGTGCATTGGGGGCTTACCTCTTGCAAAAAATAGGTTTGAAGTAGAAAGAGTAGTTTTCGATATTTGCTGTTCTCTGGGATTTTTAGTCCTTTTCTTTTTTCAGCATGTCTACACCCAATGTTACGAGTGCCAACATTTCAGTAGGGAGCTGGCAAACCTTATTGCTGCTTAAACATGTGAATTTCCTGACACAGTACGTAGGATTCCTAAAACACCCCAAGCTGTCTACTTTCTGCTACCCTTTGCCAACATTTTCCATGAGCACAATTAAAGGATTATAAAGGAAGTTAGAAGGCCAAGTTCAAGGAAAGCCATGCCAAACTAAATGGAGAAGATTCTAGCACCAGACGAGAAACTAATATCCACAGCAAGTTTATGTGCCTGTCTTGAGTTCTCCTCAGGTTTATTGTATAGCACAGTGGGAGTATGTCTATTGGCTCTTTCAGCATGACATCCTATTGACCCCCCCCCCCCCCAAACCATACAGAGACACACACACACACGCACACACACACACTCTGGTGTCTATTACCTCTGGTGAGGCAATTCTTGAAAGGGTTTCATTCCCTTGAAGCCCTCTAGACGGAGTGGCTCCAGTATAGGAAATCATTTTTATGTTTGTAAAAACTGACATTGTCACCTGTTGAACTAGCAGCTTCTGCACTCTTTGAAATAAGTTCCTTGAAAAACAACATTCCAGATAGCTATCACCTCTGCTTGGAGGGTCTCTGACCTACAGACTCTCATGCAAGCAGGGCCTTTCCTGCAGTTCTGTACCAATAGGCTTGATTTTTTTTCCAAAAGTCATTCTAGATGTAGCTGTGAACGAAAGTATACAACTTCATGTTCTTCCCCAAACCTCACATTAAAGGAGAAAGCATTTATATTACTTAGAGCTAAACTTTTTAGATAATTGATTCAACTATTGGATTTTGGTTTGGAAACCAAACAAGGATCTCACTGGCTTGCAAAGTGCATTAGCATTTTGCTATAAAATTTGGCAAAACATTATAGAAGGTCAGACCCTATTCTGCTCAGGACATTGCCACTACTGTGGTCGTCCTGAAAGGGGTTAATACCTAGGCCATCTTTGAAAGGCATGATTTGTCCCTTCAGATCTTGACACATTCATGGCACTACCCTGCTTGGGGGGAGGAATGAACTAAAGATGTTGCAAGGAGGATGCTGCCTGTAGACCAGGTACGTGGAGATGTCTGAGGTAAGGTGATATCAACCAGGCCATGCAGAAGTTGTCTCAGCTCTTTAAAGTCAGGCTGAACATTGCATTCAGCTCATGACAGAGCTCCTTGTCTTTGAAGTTATGACTTCAGTAGTGACTACACACTAACATCCACAATTATGGTAAGTTGCGTTTGCAGCTATACTTTTCTACGTACATTCTCTTAAAAATGACTCTGGTAATGTTTGCATCATTAATAGCTGACTATTCTATGCTGACCTTCCCCTTTCAGCCTTTTATGTTGAACTACATGTAGGCTAGTTCTTGTTGTAGTGTTCTCATTTCCAGTGGCAACTTTAAAAGTGTCATCAGCTGCTAGCTTTGTATCATATCTCTTCTGTTTGGAAAATGTGCATATTCTTTCATTTGCAGTCCTTTTTCCCCCTTTGTTTTGATTGTCTTGTGATTTATTTTTTGTCCAGGATGCTTTGAAATTCATGCATCATGGAAAGCGGAAGAAACTGACAACCAGTGACATTGATTTTGCTTTGAAACTTAAGAATGTTGAGGTGAGTATTGTTTTTATGAACTTTTTTTTTTGTTTTTAGCTGTGCCATTCCCTTTAACTGCTTTATTGAAGTACATCTTGCAGATAATGTGTCTCCTCTACCATTTCCCACTGCACAGCACTAGCCTGATGGCTTTTCTACTTGTACCTAGTTGGCCCATTTTCTTAGTATGGTGAGAACCTGACATCCACAGGCTAGGCAAGAGTCATATGGGCCTGTTTGTTTCTGCCCAGGTAACCTGATTGACAGATATACCCCTCATTGATAAGAGGCCGCTGGTAGGGAGCTTGCTAGTCCAGCAGAGTGTCCTATTCCTCCACCACTGGAGCAGTTTCCTCCTTCATGGCACTTCTCTGAGCTTTGCTGTGTCCTGCTAGCATGAACAAGGATGTTTTTCTGCACATTATCAGCCACTTGCATATGTATGATGACACTGCAGGCTCATACTGCACAGGTGCAATGCCTAGTGCTCCCACAAGGAGCCACCAGAGGGGTAAAGCAGAACTTTTCTCTCTCTCTCTCCATGATGAGCCTGCAATGATTATTCATTCCCATCCTCTCCTGCCAGCTTCATCAGATGCCCTAGCTGCTGAATGAACTTGTCATCTCAACCATTCTAGGAGCTTTATCCCTCTACCCCACTGGAGTTGGATGTCCTCTTCAGTTTTAAGTGAGCATATAATTTTTGAAACATTGCCAGATTTTTATTATCTCTCTGAATTTTGCTGTGTTGTGATGTAGTTGCCAGCTGAGTACGTCCAAACATGTACTGTGGATTTTTTTTGGCTTTTGCTAAAATATATCCATTCCTTGTCATATAACATGGATATTTATTAGTTTGATCTGTTTTATCCACATTGGAGAGCTGAGCACATGCAGGATGGGGTTTACTGAAATTGTAAAATGACTCCTTGTGGGATTTTGGATAAGATGAAGACTGTAAATTACATGTGAATGGTTGATAGCTGAAGTCCTGCTTTCTTCTTTTATGGTGCTGTTGTGTAGTCTTAATGGTGTAGACCACTGCAGAGTGGGTGGCCTGCAGAGCCAAATCAGTGATGATCTGGTTGTACACTGTGTGATCTCATTTGACCATTTAAGTGCTCGATGTATGTTTAGGCTATTCACCTCTCTTTAAAGCTCCATACTTGTGACTGTTCATTGCCCTCCAGACCCCTTTACCTATATCCTCCAGACTCATCCATTGGAAGCAGTTTCATGGAATTGCTGTTACTAGGATCCCATAGGAACACGAGTGAACCTTTTCCATATTCAGGAATTTGCTTTGTATCCAACTTTAGAGGATGACTTCTCTTGTATAATGTGTGATTGCTTGTTTGAGTTGAAAATTGTGAGAAGTAATCTGTACTTAAAATTTCAGTACGTGTCTTGGAATGTGTTAAATCTTAAAACTGTTGACTGTTTGATCCTCCTTGAATGTGCATAAAATCTTGAGACCCCCTTTATATAGTAGTTTGCATGCATTTTTTTTCAGTATCCTGGCGAAACCAGAGATTGAAAGTCTACCAATATTTATATTTAAATCTGATGTGCAGTTAAGCAGTTGACATTTTCATTTGTTTTGCGGAAAATGCATGATGTAGGATTAACTAAGATATGATTATTTGTAGACTGATATCAGTGTAGAATAGGGCTTTATTTACCTTTTTCAGCAGTATACTTCATATAAAGATATTAGTCAGGTTTTTCTGTCAGTAAAATAAATTCTGTTTGGAAATCTACATTTAACCTTACATTTTATAGCAAAAATATCTTACTCAGGATTTCACTGACATTATAATTTTAGTAAACATTTTATATCAGAAGTAGAAAACAAGTTAAATTATGTCTCTTTTTATTTGTAGCCAATCTATGGTTTCCATACTCAGGAATTCATCCCATTTCGCTATGCCAGTGGGGGTGGAAGAGAGCTGTATTTTTATGAGGAGAAGGAGATCGACTTAAGTGACATCATCAACACCCCTCTGCCACGAGTCCCACTTGATGTGTGCCTTAAAGGTACACCATTTTTAGCAGATAATTTAAAAATACTTTCAAATGATATGGCAAAAATAAGTAAATGTTGTAGGACTTTGTTTTAAGGCACAAGTGACATCCTTTTTACATGTTTGAAGAAAGTCTGAATGCGTTCATTTGGAATAGGGGGAATGAGAGCCATTGTAAGGACTTAGCTGATGCGTTTGGAGGAGCTCAGAACAGGTCACATTAGTAGGTGCCAGATACAGAATCCCATCTTTCTGAATGGATTGCACTACTAGTTGAAGAGCTACCACATAAGGCATCAAAAGTAAATTTTGTCATAGTTATTAAAGAAAAATGTAGCTGTAAGTCTGTAAACAGGAGGAAGTACTGCATTTGCCATTGAAAGAAGTGAGGGACATTTAGGGGAGGAGGAGATTTAAAGAGCACTGCCTTTAAAGTCATGAATCTTGTAGTGCTAAAGCACAGCATCCTGAGAACAACATTCTGAAAGCTTGCAATGTCAGTATCTCAACATAATTTAATAATTTTTTAAATTTTATTTAATCTAATTGTTGACTGGATATGCCCACTTTACACTATTGCTTCCCCTCAGGAGTAACCCAGGGGATGTTCTGGTTAAGTGAACATCATAGTAGGCAAATGAAGGTGGAAGGACCCTAGGCGTAGCAAGCAGCGTTAGTCCTTTGCACTGGCAATTTATTTTTTAAACAGAGTATAGTTAGATGTCTTACTTTTGCATGGAGCATTCTCCCCCGTGCCTCCTCCTCTAAGTTGATGGGGGGGGGGGCTGCACTCCACACACACACACACACACACACACACACACACACACACACACACACACACACACCGTATGCATGTGTGTGTATATATTATGTGTGTGTGTGTGTATAGATACATGTATGAATTCTGAGATTGCACAGTGTTGGAAAATGAGGAAGGCTGAGAAGATGTTTGCTCCCCTGGTAGTTTATGTTGGCAAACACACCTAGAGAAAACAGGAAGTCACAATGTCTGCATTTAAGAGGAATCCTCATTCTCGGGATACAGCAGTCACTCCTTCCGACTTTTTCCACCCTTTCCCCCAGCCTAGAGGACATGGAACTGTCTAATGCATATGGCCTTTTTCCATTGAAGTATTAGATAAGATTTATGAGTTGATAGACCAGCTACTTGAGGGACAGTGTGGGACTTTCTAAAGGCTCAAGCAGCCACCTTATCCCATAAACCGCACTGATAACCACAGTCACCTTGGACTGTGCAGATGTGGTAAACAGAGCAGCAGGCACTATCGGTGCAGGTAGGCTTGCCTGCCTTTGTGTGACTCCTTTTTGCCAAGAGTGTCTTTTATTGGTTGCCTCTTTTACGGGCTGCTGGTTAAGCATGTCATTGAGAACTCTGCTAAAGTAGACTAAAAACAAAAGCCTGGACCTTTTGGCTGCTGGCATCATTTTACAGTACCCATCCACACTGTTCCTTTTACAGGATGCAGAAAAAATTAGTGAAGACAGTGAAGGAGGGCAAACAACAGAGACTCCAAGGCCGACAGCAGGGACTTTGGTATGTCAAGATATTCATTTTTATTTGTATATTTTTATTTAACTGGTTTGTTGACCAGGTAAGCTCAGTGGACTAGATTGCCCCCCCCCCTCTTTTTTTTTTTGAAACCTTCAGGGTATCCAATATGATGGGGGAGAGTAGAGTACTGGATATATTTTGTGTTGACACTTCACACTTCTACATTTCTGCTACCTCCTATGCAGTTAATTTTGAAATCCATTTGGTTCAATTGTTTAATGAAATATTGGAAAGTCAGAGGATGCCTGAGGAGTGGAGAAAAAGTGTTTTGGTACCTATCTTTAAGAATAAGGGTGATATGCAGAGCTGCAGCAACTACAGAGGGATAAAATTGATCAGTTACAGCTTGAAGTTATGGTAAAGAGTAGTGGAAGCTAGGTTAAGAAGGGAGGTGATGATTAGTGATCAGCAGTATGGTTTCATGCCAGGAAAGAGCACTGCAGATGCAATATTTGCTCTGAGAGTGTTGTTGGAGAAATACAGAGAAGGTCAGAAGGAGTTGCATTTGTCTTTGTGGACTTAGAGATAGCGTATGACAGGGTGCCTAGAGAGGAGTTGTGGTATTGTATGAGGAAGTCGGAAATGGCAGAAAAGTATGTAATAGTTGTACAGGATATGTACAAGGGTAATGTGACATTGGTGAGGACTGCTGTGGGAGTGACAGATCCGTTTAAGGTGGAGGTGGGGTTACATCAAGGATCAGCTCTGAGCCCTTTCTTATTTGCAGTGGTGATGGACAGGTTGACAGATGACATTAGACAGGCGGCCCCATGGACTATGATGTTTGCAGATGACATTGTGATATGTAGTGAAAGTAGGGACCAGGTTGAGGAGACCCTGGAGAGGTGGAGATATGCTTTAGAGAGGAGAGGAATAAAGGTCAGCAGGGCTAAAACAGAATATATGTGTGTAAATGAGAGGGAGGGTAGAGGAATGGTGAGGATGCAGGGAGTAGAGTTGGTAAAGGTGAATGAGTTTAAGTACTTGGGATCAACAGTTCAGAGTAATGGTGAGTGTGGAAGAGAGGTGAAGAAGAGAGTACAGGCAGGGTGGAATGGGTGGAGAAGAGTGTCATGAGTGATTTGTGACAGACTGGTACCAGTAAGAGTGAAAGGGAAGGTCTACAAGAGGGTAGTGAGATCAGCTATGTTGTATGGGTTGGAGACGGTAGCATTGACGAAAAGGCAGGAGTCAGAGCTGGATGTGGCAGAGTTAAAGATGTTAAGATTTGCACTGGGTGTGACTAGGATGGACAGGATTAGGAATCAGTATATTAGAGGGTCAGCTCAGGTTGGACAGTTTGGAGACAAAGCAAGAGAGGCCAGATTGCGTTGGTTTGGACGTGCTGAGGAGGGATGCTGGGTATATTGGGAAAAGGATGCTAAGGATGGAGCTGCCAGGTAAGAGGAAAAGAGGAAGGCCTAAGATAAGGTTTATGGATGTGGTGAGAGAGGATATGAAGGCGGTTGGTGTTTAAGAGCAAGATGCAGAGAACAGGAAGAAATGGAAACAGATGATCCGCTGTGGCGACCCCTAACGGGAACAGCCGGAAGAAGAAGATGATGATGAATTTGGTACAATGTCTTGGGAAATCTTAAAGCTGAGGGCACAGCTGATCACATTCCTAAGGATTCTTTAAGGAAAACTGTATTAAACTTTCTTAGACTGCAGTTAAAATGGGGAGGGATTCAATTTGGTGCGACTGTTGCAGTGGATACCTGCTCCATGGACAGCTGCTGCTACTGGAACAGTGGTTAGGAGATTTGCATGGACAAGAATATAACCTTTATATAAAAATGTGAGTGGACAGATTTTAAGTGAGGGTTTAGAGAGAGAGAGCCTCTCTTGCACCTTCTTCCAAGAAGCTAGAAGAGAAGAGAAGCTAAAATGTTGTAGTTTGTGAAGTAGACTGGCTTAAAGGGGAAATTGTAAACAAAGGTCTTCCATGAGCTAGCAGGGAAGTGGGCTACTCTTAGATGAGGATCCACTGTCATCTTGAAATATTCACAAAGTGAAGTTATTCTGTTCTTGAACTCCTTCCCTAAAAACCTGAGTGACTAGTGCCTTCTTTGTCTCATGGATTCAGAGTTTGCTGTTTTTATTCTGTCTGTCCTTACTTCAGACGTACTGGTCTGGTCAAGAAAGGAAAACGCTAAGTTTATTCTCTTAGCCTATCTCTGGCCAAGACAAGTGAAGTTCTCAAAAGTAGTCAATATATGCTTAGAGAATTTAATAGACCTTCCAGACCCATGTGTGATGCCCCTGCACTGGCCCAGTAATCAAGAAGCTTTAATCCTCACCACTGCCAACAGTGAGGGACGTATACAATGGGAGGATGACAGTTGCACACACACACAGTAAAGTGCAGATGTTCTTCGTTTTTCACTGTTGCAGTCATTACATTTGGATAATCCTGCTGGCAGGTTGCCCTCATTCGGCCTGAATTCCAAAGTCTTGGGTCCTGCATTGGTTGCTGTCACCTCTTCCCTGATGTCAGGTCGTCAGGGGTATAAAAGATGCAGCTGACGCCATTTTCTTCAGTCTTTCTTGCCGCATGGTGCCCAAAGCAGAAGCAGTTCACAAGTGCCAGTCGGCCGACCCCTGAGATTTTCGTGTTCGAGTTTCAGATCCGAAGTCTTCATTAAAGCTAAGTACCTCGTTGGGGATACTTTTTTCTTGTTCCAGACAGATGTCAGAAAAAGTTAATAATTGTATTTCTTGTGGAAAACAAATACTTCATAAGGACTTTCATTCTTACTGTATTCCTTGCCTAGGCCGTGACCACGACGTTTCAAGTTGTCTGTTTTGTGCTAGATTTAACCAACGCACTATTAAGTGTCTGTATGACTTTGCATTAAACTATTTTGGGTGCAGATTTAATTATAAAATTTCGTCGGATAGCCATACGACTACCGGAGTTCACAAAAAAACGCAAAGAAAAAGAAAAGGATAGACTGCCGAGGCCCAAAACCGCCGACAAAGTTTCTCCTAAGCCATTCGCCGGTTCTCAGTGAGGCGCTTTCGCAGCCCCTGACACCCACTACTTTAAAGTCACAGGCCGCTACCGACTCCCACGTGGAGTTGGCTATGCCGCTGGAAACTCAAGGTATTGGAGCATCGGTCACTATTCCCTCAGATGGGTCCGGAGCCGCTGAGCAGGCACCGGCTTTTGAGGGTGTATTCAGACCTAAACAACTATATATTAAACCGACTTCAGCTGCAAAGGCAAAGACTAAAGCACCTTCAAAGGCAAAGAAACAAACTCTGGCCACATGGGCAAGCCTACATGCCCAAAAAACAGATGCTCAAAATGGCCAAAGACTTGATTACCTTGATCAGGGGTTCCCATCCCCCTCATGATAAGAGGCCTAGGCAAGAGACAGACTATGAATCTTCAGATCAGGTTTCTATTTCTTCTGATTCCTCGTCTGATCAGGAATATTCACCCCCCATGAGGATTCTGATGCTGAAGAATCCATTCCTTCAGCTTCTCCTCCAGAGGACTATTCTTTTGGGGAAACCTTGCACACTATGAGGGAGCATTTCCACTGGGAGAGAGACAAGATTTTTCTGAATCTAAAAAGAGGCTCAGGGACTTCCTTTTACTACCTCAACACAGGTCTCTAGCCATTCCACCTGTGTTAGACATTGTAGATTATGTGTTTTCAGAGTCTAGTCTGACCCCTGACTCCTTACCTCCAGCTGCTGCTAAGCCTGACAGATATTACAGGGTTCCTGACTCTCATAAATTCCTTTTCAAAAACCCTACTGCAGACCCAGAGACTATTTCACAGGGTCCCAAAGGGGTTAAGGCTTCCGCTGCAAAAAACCCTACCCCCTCTGACAGAGATTCTAGGGCACTGGATAGATGGGGAAAAAAGGTTTACACATCTGCTACCTTGCCTATAAGGGCCTTAAACTGTCAGTTTCATATGCTCAAATATCAGCAACATGTCATGACATTGCTTAAACAAAAAAATGTTAAATTCTGAATGTGCAGAAAACAAGGAAATGCAGGATTTATTGCATGCAGCTGAACAAGTTGGAAAGCATACTTTGCAATGTGGTTTTGATTCTCTGGAGGCCTCCTGCAGGGCCGCAGTTACGGGTTCTGTAATTAGGAGGCATGCTTGGTTAAAGGAACAAAGTCTGCCTGATCATGTCAATGTGAAATTATTAGATGCACCTTTACAGCATGAAACTTTGTTTGGTGTTAAGGCAGAAGAGGTGTTAAAGAAAATGGAGGGCAAAGCTAAATCTATGCAAACTGTCAAAGATTTCTTACAGGTACAGTCCCCTGGGTTTAGTAGACACTGGCCTACAAAGAATTGGTCCTTTTCAGTGTCAGACAGACCCCAAAGGGGCAGATCCAGACGCCCTAGAGGCAGATCCCAGGCGCAAGGTTCATACAGGTCAAAGCAATGAGGTGCTTTTGCCTCCTAAAGTGGAGAAGACAAATCACAACCTTAACAGGAAACTGTCCCAATGACTTCCCCCTGCCTGCACCAAACACTTATCTCCTGGCAGCACCCTTAGAGGGGAAAATAGGACTTTTTTCTCAAAATTGGCACATTATAACTCAGGACAAATGGGTTCTAAACATAGTGTCACAAGGCTACAAGTTTCACTTCCATACCCTGCCAAAGGCAAATGGTTGGCCAGATCTGCCAAAAAATCAATGGGCAGAGGCACAAAAACAAGTCTCATCTCTCATGGACATGGGGGCTATTCAACAAGTACCACAGCAAGAGCATGGACAAGGATTTTACTCAAGACTGTTCTTGGTACCCAGAAAGGACAAGGCCTGGAGACCAATACTGGACCTATCTATTCTAAACACATTCCTGGGTATACCAAAATTCATAATGTTGATCTTGCAGCAGCTTTTGCCCATGTTGGGCAAAAAGGCTTGGCCCGTGACTTTAGACCTAAAAGAGGCATACCTGCATGTCCCAATCAGGCAATGATGCAGAAGATACCTCAGATTCAAGGCTGGCTCAATGCATTACCAATTCTCTGCACTGCCCTTTGGCTTATCTACTGTGCCCAGGGTCTTTACAAAGTGCCTGGCACCAGTAATTGCTTTCTGCAGACAAAGAGGAATACAAATATATCTTTTCTTGGACGACTGCCTAATTCAAGCAGAGAACAAGGACATTCTACTACAGCATCTGGCGTTTGTGAAAAGACTTTTAACATGCCTAGGGTACACAGTCAACAAATAGAAATCAAAACTAGTACCCTCTCAAGAGATAATATTCCTGGGTGCAAGCTTAAATACAACTGCCCGGATGGCTTATCTCACGCCCGACAAACAAAGGCAGCTGACTACCTATTTCAAAACATTGGCAACAAAGTCCCACTTATCTGCAAGAAAAATTCTGCAGGCTTTGGGCTTCATGGCATCATGCATCCTACTAATTCCATATGCAAGACTGCATATGAGGAAACTTCAATGGTACCTAAAAAGTGTCTGGACGCAACATTGCCACAGCCTGGAAACAGTGATTACTCTCATTCCCTGCCTGCAACAGGAGTTTCGATGGTCGGCGAAGGCTTGTCACCAAAACAAGGGACAGCCATTCACATTACCCACAGCCAGGCAGCACCTAACAATGGATGCATCAGATTATGCCTGGTGGGGCCCACATGGCAGGAAAATGCATTCTGGGCACCTGGTCCACAAACCAAATGCATCTACATATCAGTCAAAAAGAGATGCTAGCTGCTCAAAATGCCCTGACAGCCTTCAAGGACCTACTTCATCCGGGACAACTACTGATAAAGACAGACAACACCACGGTCAGATGGTATATAAGCAAGCGGGGGGCACACATTCTTACCCCCTTTGCAGACTAGCCATGGCTTTGTGGGACACAGCATTGACTTACCAAATTCACCTGCAGGCACAATTCCTGCCAGGAAAGGAAAATACTCTGGCAGACTAACTAAGCAGAAACCTCATGGATCCCCACGAGTGGCTGCTGGATCCTCAAGTCTTCAGCATGATAACAAGGAAATGGGGATGCCCGGACATAGATCTATTTGCCTCCCCTCACAACTACCAACTACAAAGATTCTGCACAAGGACTTATCACAGACAAGCATGGAAAGTGGACGCCTTACCTTTCAACTGGAAAAACCTATCAGTATATGCCTTTCTTCCACTGCCTCTCCTCCCCAAGGTACTCCTAAAGGTCAGACAGGAGAAACCAAAAATTATACTGATTGCCCCAGACTGGCCACGCCAGTACTGGTATATGATCTTAAGGAACTTGTCTCAATGCCCAGCCTGGACCTTACCTCAAATACCGCATCTACTGTCCCAACAAAACAAACCGATCCTGCACAGCCAACTCAGGACTCTAAACCTAGCAGCATGGTGGATAATGTAGCCGTACAAAGCACACCTCTCAGTAAAGCTGTGATGGATGTCATTTTGGAAGCCAGAAGGCCTAGTACTAGGAAATCTTATGCTGGAAAATGGAAGAGATTTTGTGCTTGGAACCAGGCACAAGGAACTGATACAGCTGTACCAAATATTCCTCAGATTTTGCAATACTTAACTGAGATGCTGGACAAAGGCTTATCTTTTTCATCAATTAAAATTCATGCTTCTGCCATTTCGGCTCATTACAATACCGAGCCACCAGTTTTTTCTCATCCTTTATTAAGGCAGTACCTCAGAGGAGCTAAAAATGTAAGGCCTCCAAGGAGATCGCCAATACCTGCATTGGACCTCAGTTATGTCTTGGAAAAACTCATCCTACCTCCATTTGAGCCAGCTGCTACTGCTGATATAAAGTTTTTATCTTGGAAAAACCTCTCTGCTCCTAGCAATAATGTCTGTAAGACGAGTGTCAGAGCTACCGGCACTCATGGCTGTGGAACCATTTATCATTTTTTATCCAGACAGGGTCTCTCTGAGGACAAACACAACATTTATGCCTAAGGTGGTGTCCAGTGTTGCCCTTAACCAAGCTATTCATTTGCCAACTTTTTATCCAAATCCACAGAACAAGGGGGAGAGAATTCTGCATTCTTTGGACGTACACAGACAACTTAGATTCTTTTTGGACAAAACTAAAGTTTTCAGGAAAACAGAGCAATTACTAGTGGCATATGCTGCAAGATCCGAAGGAAAGGCCATCTCCAAGCAGATTTTTTTCAAAATGGATAGGCCACTGCATTCGTTTCTGGTATTCACAACATGGCAAGCCAGTGCCTAAGGGCATTAGGCCACATTCAACCAGAGCTGCAGCCACTTCAGCAGCCTTTCTCAAGGGAGTACCAACTAAAGACATTTTAGAGGCTGCTACTTGGCGTTCAATGCACACCTTTACAAAGCATTATCATCTGCCACTTTACTCTAAATCCAGGGCAGGATTTGCCACTGCAGTTCTGCAGGGCCTCATAGCCGCTCCTAATGCTGTTTAGCTCCAGCCTCCCAACCATAGCTTTGGGACTCTACCCAAATGTAATGACTGCAACAGTGAAACCCGAAGAACATAGTACAGTTGTGTACACTTACCATAAATGTAGATGTTCGAGTGTATTCACTTTTGCAGTCCAGGTTACTCACCCACCACCCCCCTTATTTCTGCTGGAACTTATCTTTCCTTCTCCGATCTGTACAACCTATGTGGTGTATTTGCTTGTAGATGAAGGTAAAGTTTATATTGATGCATGTATGTGTTTTATATATACATATATATATATATATATATATATATATATATATATATATATATCTGTCTATCTATATATAAATTTTGACTACCCTTTAGGGGGCACCTGACATCTGGGGCAAGAAAAACTGAAGAAAATGGCGTTGGCTACATCTTTTATACCCCTGGCGACCTGACGTCAGGGAAGAGGTGACAGCAACTGACGCAGGACCCAAGACTTTGGAATTCAGGCCAACTGAGGGCAACCTGCCAGCAGGATCACCCAAATGTAATGACTGCAACAGTGAATACACTCGGAACATCTACATTTATGGTAAGTGTACACAACTTTACTTTTCCCTTAAGAGCACATAGGGATCACAGTCAGTCTGGGGGCTGGTTTCTCCCTCTTTCTCCGGATCCCCAATAAGACTCCCCACTGGCACAGCTATAGGGTTGAGATCTCAGCCAAGTGGTCAAGCCAAAACCTCCAGCACCCTCTCTGTCCAGTCAGTGCTTTGTGTCCCTGCCCAAGTAGTTGACACACACACACACTTTGAGATTTGATTTATATACAAGCACACACACACTCCTGGGAAAGGCTGGCAAAAGTTTATTAGCTAATACCCCCTTTTGCTCAGAATATAAGGTAGTTATCACTGCCACCAACCAGCTCTTTATCAGCTACTTAAGGCCCTTACAAAGGGTGACCAATCCCACTGTGTAATGTTACTATTATCCAAATGGTAAGTGTGACCAACAGCAAGGCTATTCAGGAGTGGGCCTATACAGTGTCAACAAATTCATATGCAAGTACTTTAAGAGCTTAAATATGTCTCACAAATATCGGCCACAAATATAGGTTTAAATATATTTAACAATAAATAGTAAAAGAACAAGACAATATTCAATAGCCCAGCACAGTGACTACAGAGTTCAGAATCACAGGAAATATTTTAAAACAACATTGCAGGGCAGTCTCAAATAAATACAGAAAACATCTAAACTAATCTTTGCTATATTCCTGTCTATCTCTAAAAGAGATACTATGCCTAAATCTTACTGATAGAGGAACATGCAGGCAGAAGTGCTGATGATGGATGTTTCCAGGTCCAAGACAAGATGCAGAATGCACAGTTTCTAAGAGAGTTCCCAAATTAATATCAAAACATTACTGCTGGGTTAGCCTGGATGACATCACTTTTGTTACCTGAATTTAGTTCCTAAGCTAAACCAGAAACTAACATCTCTGTGTCAAAAATACATATCTCTCCGTAGTGTGCAGCTGCTAGGAAGTCATAGAGCAATAAAAATACTTTAAATTTTGAACATAGCAGTTACTTTTCTCCAAGACAATAGAAAAAAATTCTAGCTCTAGACAGCCCGTCTCCTTGCTGCATTAATTAACTTTTATAGCATATTGTAAAACTATTTTAATTTCAACTTATTTTCTTTAAGTTTTGCAAGTTAACTCTGTATGTTCCAGCTTCTACTGTTAAAACATACATTTGCACAGGTATATTGTTTATATACATTTCTGTTCTTTCCCAGTAGGGTACACTGTGGTTACATTCTTGAAGCTCAGTACATAATATAGTTCTGTATAAATATTCACAGATGACATAGAATTATTTACAAAATTACAGATAGCTGGGTTGGCAGTGTCACACCATGCACTCTGCTGACCATACTACACCCCAGACTTTTAGGGATTTGGACACAGAGCATGGACGCTTACAGGTTAGTACTACACAGGGATCACTTGTGTCCCCATCAGGTTTATATAATGCTAGAGGCCAGAGTGTTTAATGCCAGGAAGTTGTACCTAGCCAAATGGAAGAGACATTCACTGTGATGCATTAAAGATACCAGGATCCAGCTGTCTCTTCGGTCTTCTTGGTTTTATGGCATATTTCTGCACTTTTTGGCCAAGGTCTGGTTTATGCTTCTATCAAAGTTCATCTTTCAGCAGTCTCTGTTTGCCTGCCTGTGGATCTCCAGTCTCCTTCAGCCCTACTCCAAATCCATTCCTTAGGTATGTTACACCTCTGGCCTCCAAGAAGGCCATATGATGTTTAGAGAGGGACTGTGTAACAGTAGGTGATATGTTTGGTTTATTTTCTGCTTTTTCTGCTAAATCATGGCAGAGTGTTTTTTGCTACCAGTCCTTTTGTCCTTGTGAAGATTTTAATCAGTTTGAATGGAAGTTCTGCTTCCTATTCACAAGGTTTCACATCCCGTTTCAGTGATTATCAGTTTTGACTACGTTGTGATGCACCCAATTTTTCCATTATTTTCTCTCTGATTCTTTTATCAGAAATACAAAATAATACAAGTAAAATTGTTATAATATACACTGAACAGTGACTGTTTTTTTAATGGTACATATTCAGAACTTCTTTCATATGTTACTGGGTCTTTGTGTCTGACGTGAAAAAACTGTCATTTTACATCTTTCAGTTTCTGTTTTCCCTATTTCTTGTGTGCTCTTGACTTTTATGTTTAACTTTTCCATTTCATATTTTGAGCTGCAAAGACACTTTTTCTTGGAGACACAGATTAGATTATTGAATATGAAAATATTTTTATGTATCTTTTCTCAGGACAAAAACAGTTGCTTGTGAATCTGCATTTTCCAGCTTTGAGAAGGGCAAGGATATTTAAACGACTCTCCCACATTGGGAGTATGAAGTCATGTTTAAAAATTACAAAATTCTGACTGACAATCAGTACTGTCATAACAAGCACTGAAGTGGAATCACCATCATTATTTATGTTGGAGTACTGAGAGATAAACTGTAAATAGTGATTTTAAAACTGGTTAAGCTATACAGGCACCATGATGTGCATCAGGCCAGCAGTTATTGGTGCCAGTGGAGTCTAAAGGTTTTCCTTGACATGTGCTGCACTTGGGATTTTAAAGTTGGTGACCCAATAGGGTTTTCACAGAGGTTAGCCAGACCTAGGTGATTGCAGTGGATTTCCTAGCTTTAAGCATGGATCCTCTAAGATAGTCACCCTTTGCTGCTTCTGTCCTGTTCCTTTTTATTGCAGTTTCCTTTAATGTAAGAGCTTTCCAAAGTATTTGTGTTTATAATGCATGAAAATCATATTGACGTTACTTGGGTAGGAACTTTCAGTGGACCGAGGTCAGTGTATGTATAGAACACATGATTTTGAACTTAACTTTCCTGCTTGGGTTTAATAGGTGAAGAATAATCTTTACCAGAAAGGAGACCATTTTTGTCATTGGGATTCTCATTCTCCAAGTATCCGTAAATAGATTGTTATGTAGTGTCATATTTTCTTTGGAAATATAAGGGATTCCTTTTTTCCTGGAAAATAATATAAAGAGATTAGGAAACTAAATTACATACTCTATACAGTTGTGCAACATGTATACTGAACACTGTGCAGCATCAAACTGCTGTTGGAGAGTGTGTCCTAACATCCACCATTCTGCCGCAGTCTTGTTTGCTGTTTAGTCACTGCCTTCGGGAGATGCATGCACTCTTCCATGCAGGTTCAACCTCCCAGTTAAGTGGCACATCATTTATGGAGCACAGTGTTAGCTAGATTTATAAAGCTGCTTTATTAGAGCAGGCCTTGGCTTTCTCCCTCCACTCTGCAGTCGGTCTCTCACTTCCATCCTCGCCCTGTGACCCCTTCAACACTTGTTACTAATTCAGCATGGATCATGGGGCACAGTAACTGCTTCATCAGTGTACGCCATGGGGCATTAGTTAGTAAATTATTATTGCACCAAAAATAAAGGTGAAGCTCATTGATATTTATCATATTGCACAGACGTATAGTTTTCCAAAAGTGAATTTGTTCCTCAGTACTACAGCTATCAAATTACTCAGCCAGTTTTTCCGACATGGTTGGATGAAGCTCTGTGAACTAGGTGATCTGAATTCACCTAGGGGCTCTGACACTTGTTGGAGCTAGTGCAGGGGAAGTGGAGGGAGGCATAAAGACCTTTGTGGGAGGTGGCAGATATGTGCCTGAACACACTGTCCATTGTAGAATCCCTTACATAGACTGGGGATCATGATGAGTTGCTGTCTGCAAAGGAGGTGCAGGGCAATTTTATTACATATGTGCGGATGCATGTACTTCACTACAGCCCAATTTATGCTAGCCCTTGGAAGTCTTGGGCATGTGCACAGGATGCTAGGCCTTGAATGCAAAACACATCCCCCTAATGTAGGAATAATGGTTCCCACTCCCAGCACACACAACTGCTGCCTCAATGGAGTGAATGAGTGACCGAGCTCAATTAACTGGAGAACAAATTGGTTTGTAGGGCAGCTGGGAGGTCAAACTTAATGGTCATTTGGGGAGTGATGAGCAAACAGGAAGAAAAAAAAAATCAAAAACCTTTCTGAGTGTCTTCCTCTGTGCCAAAGTAACCAGGGTATTTATTATTTTTCATTTCTTTCTGAGGCAAGGCATTTTGACATTTTCAGTGAAAGAATTTGATCTCTTTCCATGTGCAGCATTGCTGTTGCTTATGTTTTGTGTAAAAATAGTTTGGCTCTATGCCTTAACCTCAGAGCTCCATAAATATGTAATTCTGTTAGATGCAGATCTGATGTCTTCTCCTTCTAGATTCAACTTGTGGGACTTTGGATCTGAGACAGGTTGATTCTAAAGCCTTTAGCTTGTTGTCTTGGCTCCGTTTCCCTTACCCATAACTCACTGCTCCTCCATCAACTCTTCAGCTCTAGTTTGCCACCATTCTGCAGCTTGGTCCTTGGCACCGCTTGGTGATTCACTTTTGTTGAGAACCTTATGTAGGATTGGTGAGATTTCTTTTCCCTTATCCTTAGAACAGTGGTTAGTCTTCTCTTAGTTTTAGGTAGTGTTGAGGTAGTTTGTAATTTTAGGTAGAGAAGATCTTTTTTCTCCCCCCCCCCCCCTTTTCAGGTTTTCTGTTTTTGCTACTGTGTCTATGTATGTGTGTTGTGGTAAGATGGACAAGAGGTTTAAAAAGTGCATCTCTTGTGGGCACAAATTGTCCTCCCAACTTAAGTGTAATTGTTTTCCTGGTCTGGAGCATTTGGACTCCGGTTGCTGTGTCTGCAAGAGCTTAGACTCTCATGCTATTAACAAGCATGAGGCCAAGCTCTTGTTAAAGGGTCTTTTGGCCCTCCATCTCTTATGTTTCTGCTTTTAAGACTTCTCCCCTGGATCCGAAGACTGGGTCTGAGAAGTCTCTGCCACAAGACTCCAGGCATTCCAAGAGGGAACGCAAGAGGACTTCGGCCTCCACCTGTGGGATGGCTCCCTTGGATTCTGCAGCTCCAAATGTTCCTAGTCTTTCGACCTCCCCACATCAGCTCCAACGACTTGGAATGTGAAATCAGCACAAAAGACATCTCCAGCTCTAAGCATTCCAAGCCCTTTTCTGGTCAAAGGGGCACCTTCGGGCAGAGTAGCATCCTCCTTTTCTACTTGTACTCTTTCTTACTTGCTGGGGTCCTCCTTGTGCCCTCCCCCCTGGGTTCAGCGCTTCCCCAGCTCGAATCCGGTGTGCAAGATCCTCTTAACATATACCCTCAAAGTCATCCTCAGTAGCCTTGTCTGTCCAGTTGTCGAGATTGGTAGTCAGCATCAGACAAGTCTGCTCTAGAGCAGCTGATGTGGTCCTTTTTGCAGGCATAGATGTGATTATCCCCTTGAATCCAATTTAGACTCCAGGACCTTTGGCTTCATCAAATCTGGGGTCCGCAGGGCCAGTTGAGTTTTCACCATCCGGATGGATTAGACAGCCTGATGGTCTTCAGCTCCATCCTGTTCCTTGGTAACCTTGACTTGTTCGAGACTGTTGGCACCTCGGAGTAGTGTCATCAAGGCTGGAGTGTCTGGGTTGGGTTGACAGTTTTTTCTTCGGGGTAGTCGCTTCCTCTTGGAACTTCAGCTTTAGACAGCTCAGCTCCAATGTCAACTTTGGGTCTAGGAGCTGCTCCCTTGGGTTCTGGGTTGTCTTCAATATCATTGGGTTATAGGACCCTTGAATCCAAGAGGCTTGCTTTGGCCTTGGCCTTCCATTGTGGAGAGGATGTTCTCATCTATTGAGAAGGGTCGGATATTTCCAACTGATACCCTCTCCCAGTTTCATCTGTACTCTAACCAGTCATTAGGCTGCTCTGTGACAGACTGTCAGATAGCTTCCAGGCTACCCCCAAGGTGGGTCTGCACCTCTCTTCCCCCTTCTCCAGCTTAGTCAGAGCTGGAGATTTCGGGGAAGAGCAAGTGCAAGAGGAAGCACTTGGAGTCTCTGGAAAAATCTCTTACTAAAGATACTGACCTCAAGGAAGGAGAGGGTTGCTCCAAGTTCATGCATAATGATGCCTCTTTTGGTGATTTTATTGGAGCTGCTATGCCAGCACGAGGGCTGGATCACTGAAGCCCCTCTCTAGAAGATTCAAGTTTTTCTGCAGGCCTTTGGCGTAGGCCTATCCATGCCTTGGTGGTTCCCCCTCCAAATGTTCTCATAGATCTGGTATCTCTGACGTTATGGAAGGAACACAGCACAGTAAAATAGATTGCTAGGAAGGTGGACATAGTTCTTGCCCCCCCCCCCACACACACACTAAGACAGGGCTCATTGCAGCAAGGGCCCAGCCATCAATGCCATTGTGGTGGCGTCAGCTACCAAAAAGATGATTTCTGAAAACTCCTCAATTCACCGTCACCCTGAACAGGGAGTCTTGAGCACTGGATTGATTAGGGAAGCGATCCCATGCCTCATCTACCTTTGTTTTGAGAGCTCTTAACTACTTATCACACTTGACTAGTTCTCAGTGAGGTTTTGTTTCAAAAGTGACAAGTACCCTCGAGGCACAGTAGTCTCTGGATAGCCTGAAGAAGCAGGAGGCTCTATTTGTCCACCTTGACTTCCACTGCCAATGTATCTATGAAACTCATTTGTACACAGCTGATGGAGCATCCAGTGGGAGGTTCCAGTTTTGCGTTGAGGTGCCATGCATGGATGTGGTTGTGCAACTGTGAGTACTACTTATAAGCATCCTTCATCAATGGTCCTTTTGATGGGCCTTCTTTGTTTGGACCCAAGGACACTTTGACAAGGAGTGAACAAGAGGGGAAGACACTGTCCGCCGTTGGAGTTCGCTTTTCAACCCCCCCAGCTGTCCTTCTCTAGGAATCAGAAAGGGGGTAAGTGACGCTTTAGGAAGTCATGGATGTTGTTCGTGTTTCACTGTTGCAATCATCACATTTGGGTTATCTGCCTGCAGGTAGCCCTCAGCCGGCCTGAATACCAGAGTCTTGGGATTTCTGCGTTGGATGCTGTCGCTTCTTCTATGATGTCAGGGGTATAAAACATGCAGCAGATGCCATTGCATCAGTGTTTCTTGCCGTGCGGTGCCCGAAGCAGAAGCAGTTCGCAAGTGCCGGTCGGCCGACTCCTGAAATTTTTCTTTTCAAGTTTCAGACCTGAAGTCTTCTGAAAGATAAATACCCTGTTGAGCGTCCTTTTTTCTTGCTCTAACCGATGTCAGAAAAAATTAATAATTGTCTTGCCTGTGGAAAGCAAATACCTCATAGAGATTTTCGTTCTTACTGCATCACCTGTTTAGGCCCAGACCAAGACGTCCCTCGCTGTCGGTTTTGTGCCTTGTTCAACACCCAAACTATTTGTCATTGGGCTATTTTTTTAGCTAAATACTTTCGCTCTCGATCGCTGTACTCCGAAATGGCTTTGTCAAGCCATCCAACTACCGATCTTCCGAAAAAATGTAAGGATAAAGACAAGACAGACCACATGGGTCAAAAACTGTGGATGACATTTCCGTTGAGCTAGTCGCCAATCCACCGGTACTCAGTGAGGCGCTTTCGCAGCCCCTGATACCCGCTTCTACAGATTCACAGGCCTCTACTGAGACTCATTCAGAGTCTGGTATGCCGCGAGACACTTCTTCGACTGTGGAACCTGCAGATGTCTCTACCTTGGATGGGTCCGGAGCCGCTGTGCAGGCACTGACTTCTGAGGGTGTATTCAGGCCTACCGTTTTTCATATTAAACCGACGACTTCGTTTCAAGCCAAAAATACCGAATTCCTCAGGCCTAAAGTTCGCACTACGCTTAGGAAACAGATGACCAAAGCGCATTCTCAGGCCCACATGCCTCAAAAACAAATGATTAGAATGGCTGAAGACCTTATTACCTTAATTAGGGAAAGCCAGCCTTTGCCCTCTAAGAGACCTAGAACTGATTTTCTTTCTGATTCTTCTGATCAGGAATCTGATATCTCTGTTCCTTCTGACTACCAGGACATACCCTTATCTACCTATGAGGACTGTGATGCAGAGGATTCCATTCCCTCTGCTTCTCCTCCAGAAGATTTTTCTTTTAGTGAAACTTTGCATACCCTTAGGGAGCATTTCTGCTGGGAAAGCCAGGACTATTCGCAGTCCAAAAAGAGACTCAGGGAATTTTTAAAATTGCCTCAGCACAGGCCTCTAGCTATCCCTTCTGTTCTGGAGATTGTAGATGATGATTTCTTGGAATCCAGCCTTACCCCGGTTACTTTGCCTCCAGCTCCCAGGAAACCTGACAGGTACTATAGTGTACCTGACTCTCTCAAATTCCTTTTCAAGTACTGCGGATCCAGAGACCATTTCCCAAGGACCAAAAGGCATTAAAGCTACTACTGCCAAAAATCCTACCCCTTCTGACAGGGATTCTAGGGCTTTAGACAGATGGGTTAAGAAGGTATACACCTCTGCTAGTCTGGTCATTAGGGCTTTAAATTGCCAGTTTCTTATGTTGTAGTATCAGCAGCATATTATGGGGCTAATTAAACAGAAAATGATGATTCCTGACTGTGCAGAACGCAAAGGTTTACAAGAGCTGATGCATTCTGCTGACCAAGTTGCTAAACATACTTTGCAGTGTGGTTTTGATGCTTTAGAAGCATCTTGCAGGGCTGCTGTTAGTGGGTCTGTACTTAGAAGGCATGTTTGGCTTAAGGAACAAAGCTTGCCAGATCATGTAAAAGCAAAATTGCTGGATGCACCCTTAAACCAATAGCACCTATTTGGCAATAAAGCAGAAGTAGTCCTCATAAGGATGGAGGAAAAAGCTAAATCTATGGAAACTGTTAAAGATTTCTTACAAGTACAGCCACCTAGATTCAGTAGACATTGGTCTTCAAAGAACTAGTCCTTTCCAGTACCTTCCAGGCCCTCTCAGTCCAAACCCAGGGGCAGCAGACCACCAAGTCTTCAGTCTCAGGTTATGCACAGATCTAAGCAGTGGGGTGCTTCCACGTCCAAAGCAGGGAGTAGTAAGCCACTCCCCTGTGGTAAAATTGCACAATGACTTATCCTTAACTCCGCCGAGCCTTGCTCAACTATTTGCAGCTTTAGGAGGAAAGCTTGCCCTGCATGCAAAGAACTGGGACTACATTACCCAAGACAAATGGGTTTTAAACATGTTTCCCTAGGAGACCGATTCCACTTCCAGTTACTCCCAACCCTAAGTGGATGGCCAGACCCCCCCCCCCCAAACCAGTGGGCGGAGGCCCAAAAGCAAGTAATCTCTCTCCTCAGCATCAAGGCTATTCAACCTGTCCCAGCAGAACAAAGGGGACAAGGCTTTTATTCAAGACTGTTCCTGGTTCCCAGAAAAGAAAACTCATGGCGTCCTATCCTGGATCTGTCTATTCTCAACACCTTTCTGGTAGGTCCAAAATTCAAAATGCTAACTCTCCAACAGCTGCTTCCTATGCTAGCCAAGGATTCCTGGCTGGCAACCCCAGACTTAAAAGAAGCTTACCTGAACATCCCCATAAGGGAATCTTGCAGGAAATACCTACGCTTCAGGGCAGGCTCTATGCACAATCAATTCTCTGCACTTCCCTTTGGCTTATCTACTGCGCCCAGGGTATTCACAAAGTGCCTAGCTCCAGCCATTGCATTTTGCAGGCATAGAAGTATTCAGATTTGCCCATACTTGGATGATTGCCTGATTCAGGCAGAAAGTCAGGACTTGCTATTACAGCACCTGACATTTGTAAAGAGACTTCTAACTTCACTGGGGTACATCATCAACAAAAATAAATCACACCTAGTACCCTGCCAACAGATTGTATTCCTGGGAGCAAGCGTGAACACAATTTCCCAGATGGCATTCCTCACTCCAGAGAAACAAATTTATTTGACAACCTACTGGCCACAAAATCCCAGCTATCTGCAAGGAAAATACTGCAAGCTGTGGGGTTCATGGCCTCTTGCATTCTGTTAATTCCATATGCAAGACTGCATATGAGGAAACTTCAGTGGTATCTAAAAAGTCTATGGTGTCAACATTCTCAGGACCTGGAAACAATAATTCCTATCATTCCTTGTCTAAGGACAGAATTCCTGTGGTGGGCAGAGGCCTGCAACCACAACATAGGACTCCCTTTCACTCTACCCCCTGCCACCCAAACCCTAACAACAGATGCATTAGACTGTGCATGGGGGGCTCACATGGCAGGGCAGTGCATTCAGGGTAAATGGAACCCAAAGCAGTTGCACCTGCATATCAATCAAAAAGAAACGTTAGGTGTACAGAATGCTCTGACAGCCTTCAAAGACCTCATTCTTCCAGGACGACTATTGGTAAAGACAGACAACACCACAGTTATGTGGTACATAAACAAGCAGGGGGGAGCCCATTCCTACCCACTCTGCAGACTAGCCATGGCTCTGTGGAAAACAGCCTTGAGCAACCAAGTGCTCCTACAAGCTCAATTCCTGCCAGGCAAACTAAATTCACTGGCAGACGACTTATGCAGAAATCTCATGGACCCACCCGAATGGAAACTGGAACCCAAAATATTCCAGCTTTTGAGGAACATATGGGGGACACCAGAGGTAGACCTGTTTGCCACCCCTCAGAACTATCAATTGAACAAATACTGCACCAGAACTCCCCACTGTCAAGCTTGGAAAGTGGATGCCCTGTCCTTTACTTGGGAAGGCCTCTCAGTCTATGTCTTTCCCCCTCTGCCTCTCCTCTCGAAGGTTCTACTAAAGATAAAACAGGACAAGCCAAGGACAATCCTGATTGCACCAGATTGGCCACGCCAGCACTGGTACCCTCTTTTGCACAGTCTGACAGTGCTGCAACCATGTCATGTGCCTCAGATCCCTTCCCTGCTGTCCCAGCAGGTGGGCCAGATTCTGCACCCTCAGCTTCAAACCCTGAACCTTGCAGCCTGGCTAATCCGCTAAACTCACCTCTAGCAACCCTCTGTAAGCAGGTGCTGGATGTCTTTCTTGAGGCAAGGAGGCCTAGTGCTAGAAAATCCTATTCAGAAAAGTGGAAAAGATACTGTTCCTGGAGCCAGTTTCAGGTGATTGGCATGGCAGTGCCCAGCTTACCTCATATAGATGTTCATTGTGCATACAGCTGCAGTCATAACAGATGGGTTTTCCTGCCGTCAGGTGGGTCCTCGGTCAGCCGAATTCCAAAGTCTAGGTCCGGCATCGGATGTCGTCGCTTCTTCCCTGACGTCAGTGCGACAGGGGTATAAAAGAACCAGCTGACGCCATTTTCTTCAGTCTTTCTTGCCGCGCAGTGCCTGAAGCAGAAGCAGTTCGCAAGTGCCGGTCGGCCAGCTCCTGAGATTACGAATATTATTCAACCGAAGACTTCTTGAAAGCTAAGTACCCCGTTGGGGAAACTTTTCTTTCCTCAGACCGATGTCAGACAAAGTTAATAATTGCATTTCATGTGGGAAGCAAATACCGCATAAGGATTTCCATTCCCTCTGCATTCCTTGCTTAGGCCCAGACCACGACGTCTCGGCCTGTCGTTTTTGTGCTACATTCAACAGATGCACTATTAAGCGTCGGGCGGAGTTCGCCCAACACTATTTTGGCAAAAAGTTTAATTACATTATGTCGTTGGATACTCCGACTCCAGTTTTGAGTAAAAGACGCAAAGATAAGGACCGACATCCGAGGTCCGCGACTTCTACCGACACCACGCTAAAGCCGACTACATGTGCTCCGGTTCTCAGCGAGGCCCCTACGCAGCCCCTGACTACTGATGACACTTCATTAGCGGTGTCTTCTGTGCCCGAGGTCGCAGGCTCTTCGGCCCACACCCTGACTACAGATACTGAAGCCACTCTTGGCGGGGAAACTCAGAGTTTAGACAGGCCTGCCACCTCTCAAGGTGTCTTCAGGCCTTCTTCTTCTTTTTCCATTAAGGCTTTCATAAATCTAAAGCAGCCATGCATACTAAAAGACAAGCTCCACAGGCCCATCTCAAGGCCCCATGCCTAAAAAGCAGATGCTCAAAATGGCTGAGGATTTGATTACTCTTATCAAGGGTTCTCAACCCCCCCTCGGACAAAAGGCCCAGAGTGGAGGAAGAATACCCTTCCTCGGACCAGGCTTCCATTACTTCAGAACATTCTGAGGACCAGGAACTTTTATACTCCCCTTTTGAAGATTCTGATGCAGAGGAGTCCATTCCCTCTGTCTCCCCCCCTGAGGATTACTCTTTTGGGGAAACCTTGCATACCTTGAGGGAACATTTCCACTGGGAAGGCCAAGAGTACTCAGACTCCAAGAAAAGGCTCAGGAATTTCCTCTTGCTCCCTCAGCACAGGCCTCTGGCTATACCTCCTGTCTTAGACATACTAGATGATGTGTATTCAGAGGCCAGCCTTAACCCAGATTCTTTACCTCCAGCTCCAGTCAAGCCTGACAGGTATTACTGGGTTCCTGATTCACACCAATTCCTATACAAAAGCCATGCGGCTGACCCAGAAACTATTTCACAGGGTCCCAAGGGAATTAAGGCCTCCACTGCCAAAAATCCATTACCTTCAGAGAGAGATTCCAGGGCTTTAGAAAGGTGGGGGGAAAAGGTATACACCTCGGCCACCTTAACCATGAGGGCATTAAACTGTCAGTTCCATATGTTAAAGTATCAACAGTTTTTGTTATCTCAGTTGAAAAGCAAAATGTCACAACCTGAACAACCAGACTTGAAGGAGTTGCAGGATTTGTTGCATAGTGCAGAGCAAGTGGGTAAACATACCTTGCAATGTGGTTTTGATGCTTTAGAGGCCTCATGTAGAGCTGCTGTTACAGGATCAGTCATACGTACACATGCTTGGCTCAAAGAGCAAACCTTACCAGATCATGTCAAAGCTAAATTACTAGATGCACCTCTTCAAAAAGATGTATTGTTTGGTGTTCAAGCTGAGGAGGTATTAAAGAAAATGGAGGAAAAGGCAAAATCAAAGCAAACAGTAAAAGATTTCCTACAGGTACAACCTCCATGTTTCAGTAGAAATTGGCCTTCAAAAAATTGGTCCTTTCCAGCCACGGACAGACCCCAAAGAGGTAGATACAGGCACCCGAGGGGTAGAGGGCAATCTCAAGGATCTTTTAGAGGCAGACAATGGCAAGCACCTACACCAAGAGGTGGTGAGGATAGTTCACAGCCATTCAGAAAGCAGAACCAATGACTTTCCCCTTTACATGCCAAGCAAGGCTCAAATGGCAGCACCTTTAGGTGGAAAACTGGCTTTATTTTCAAAAAATTGGCATATTGTCACAAAAGACAAATGGATCCTGGACATTATAGACAGAGGCTACAGATTCCACTTTCACACCCTTCCAAAAATGAAAGGCATGCCAAACCTGCCACACAATCAAAGGGCAGAGGCACAAAAACAAATTTCAGATCTCATGGACATGAAAGCTATTCAAGAGGTACCTGCACAAGAACAGGGTCAAGGTTTTTATTCCAGACTATTCCTGGTACCAAGGAAGGGCAAAGATTGGAGACCTATTTTGGACCCATCCTTCCTAAACACATTTACTCGTACCAAAATTCAAGATGCTCACATTACAGCAGCTTCTTCCCATGCTGGGCAAGGAGTCTTGGCTGGTAACATTGGACCTCAAGGAGGCATACCTGCATGTCCCAATCAGACAAGATTGCAGAAGATACCTCAGATTTCTTGCAGGTTCAACCCATTATCAATTCTCTGTATTGCCCTTTGGCTTATCTACTGCGCCCAGAGTGTTCACGAAATGCCTGGCATCAGTAATTGCCTTCTGCAGACTTCAAGGGATACAAATATACCCATATTTGGACGACTGCCTGATCCAAGCGGACAGCAAACACATACTTCTGAAACACCTGGCGTTTGTAATAATGTTGTTGCATTCTCTGGGATACACAGTCAACAAAAAGAAATCAAGACTAATGCCCTCTCAAGCAATAATTTTCCTTGGGTGCCAGCTTGAATACAAACACCCAGATGGGCCTACCTCACGCCAGAGAAACAAGGGCAACTAACTCAATACTTCAGAAAACTGGCAACCTTCACCAGGTTAACTGCAAGGAAAATCCTGCAGGCTCTGGGATTCATGGCATCTTGCATCCTGCTAATCCCATGTGCAAAGCTGCATATGAGGAAACTTCAATGGTACCTAAAAAAACTTATGGTCTCAACACAGCCACAGTTTGGAAACAATTATACCACTGATTCCATGTCTTCAAAAGGAATTTCTGTGGTGGGCTCAAGCATGCCAAAGAAACATAGGTCTCCCATTCTGCAAGCCTCAAGCAAATCAAGTCATCACAACAGACGCCTCGGAACTACGCCTGGGGGGCGCACATGACAGATCGGTGCATTCAGGGCAAATGGTCACAAAAAGAAAAGCACCTACACATCAGTCAAAAGGAAATGCTAGCAGTAATAAATGCTATTATGGCTTTCAAAGACCTACTGCATCCAGGCCAGCTATTGATAAGGACAGACAACACCACAGTGATGTGGTACATAAACAGGGAGGAACCCATTCATATCCCCTATGCAGGCTAGCCATGTCTCTTTGGAACAGGGCTCTGGAATTACAAATCCAACTTCAAGCACAGTTCCTGCCAGGCAAGGAAAACACACTGGCAGACAACCTGAGCATAAATATGACAGATCCACATGAATGGAAGTTGCATCCTCAAGTTTTTACGAAGATAATTCAAGCATGGGGAAGGCCAGACATAGATCTCTTTGCCACCCACAGAAATCATCAATTGGCAAAATTCTGCTCAAGGACCTTTCATCCACAGGCCTGGAAAGTGGACGCACTCTCTTTCAGTTGGACAACAATGACAGTTTATGCCTTTCCACCTCTTCCTCTGCTGCCCAAAGTTCTACTAAAAGCCAGAGCAGACAGACCAAAGATGATTCTCATTGCTCCAGACTGGCCAAGACAACACTGGTGCCCACTCCTGAGGAGCCTGACGCATTCCCCACCATGGATCCTGCCTCTAATGCCTCTTCTACTGACTCAGCACAACTTCAAAACTCTTCACAGTCAGCTGAAAACACTCAATCTAGCCGCATGGAGGATTCCTTAAATTCACAACAGACCCTACTCTCCAAGGAGGTGCAGGATGTCATTTTGGAGGCCAGAAGGCCTTCTACTAGAAAAGCCTACTTCGCAAAATGGAAACGGTTTTGTGCCTGGAATCAGAAAAAGGGTCAGAATCCTGGAATACTGAATTTACCTCAAATATTACAGTACCTAGCTGAGATGCTAAGCAGTGGACTTTCATTCTCCTCCATCAAAATCCATGCCTCAGCCATTTCTGCAGAATACAACATTGATCCTCCTTTATTCTCTCACCCTCTCTTAAGACAGTTCCTCAGAGGGGCTAAGAATATAAAACCCCCAAGGAAGCAACCAGTACTTGCTTGGGACCTCAATTTCATTCTAGAAAAACTGACCCTGCCTCCTTTTGAGCCAGCTGCTTCAACAGAATTGCAATATTTGTCATGGAAAGCCTTCCTTCTGGCTATTACCTCAGCTCACAGGGTTTCGGAACTACAAGCCCTCATGGCTGTGCAGCCTTTCATCATTTTCCATCAGGACAGAGTTTCCTTACGAACCAATCCTTCCTTTATGCCAAAAGTAGTATCCAGGGTAGCCTTGAATCAGGCTATCCACTTACCTACCTTTTACCCTAATCCACAAAACAAAGGGGAGAGACTACTACATTCCTTGGACATTCACAGACAGCTCCGTTATTATTTGGACAGAACAAAGCTTTTCAGAAAATCAGAGCAACTCTTTGTGTCCTATGCTACAGGTGCTCAAGGGAAGCCTATTTCCAAACAGACAATCTCAAAATGGATAGCCCACTGCATACGCTTTTGTTACTCATTTCATGGTAAAACTGTACCTACAGGCATCAGATCTCACTCCACAAGGGCCACAGCTACCTCTGCAGCTTTCCTCAGGGGGGTTCCTACCAAAGATATTTTGGAAGCAGCCACTTGGAGTTCTGTACATACTTTTTCCAAGCACTATCACCTACCATTATACTCCAAATCTAGAGCGGGCTTTGCCACTGCAGTCTTGCAGGGCATCCTGTCTCCTCCTAGTTCCACTTAGTGCCTACCACCCTTTTTTAGCTTTGGGATTCTACCCATCTGTTATGACTGCAGCTGTATGCACGATGAACATAGTACAGTTTTGTACCTACCATAAATGTAGATGTTCGAGTGCTAATACAGCTGCAGTCCAGGTTTCCCTCACGCCTTCCCCTCTTGGGACAGGCCTAATGGCTAACACCTCCTCATACAACCTCATTGGGGTATTCTTTTATGGTGTATTTGCTTGCAGCTACTGTTTTTTGATTATATTGCATTGCATTATTACATAAATTTATGTTTTGCCTTCCTTCTGGGGGCACCTGACATCTGGGGCAAGAAAAACTGAAGAAAATGGCGTTGGCTGGTTCTTTTATACCCCTGTCGCACTGACATCAGGGAAGAAGCAACGACATCCGACGCCGGACCTAGACTTTGGAATTCGGCCGACCGAGGACCCGCCTGACGGCAGGAAAACCCATCTGTTAAGACTGCAGCTGTATTAGCACTCGAACATCTACATTTATGGTAGGTACAAAACTGTACTTTACTTAACAAGGAGGCCTAGTGCTGGAAAATTCTATTCAGAAAAGTGGAAAAGATACTGTTCCTGGAGCCAGTCTCAGGGGATGGGCACGGCAGTGCCCAGCTTACTTTATATCCTAGATTACTTAACAGATGTGCTCCACAAGGGCCTATCCTTCTCTTCAATTAAGATTCATACCTCAGCTCATTGTAATACTGAGCCACCCCCTTCTCTCATCCTCTGCTAAAACAGTTCCTTAGATGGGCCAAATATTTAAGACCTCCCAGGAGAGCTCCTACTCCAGCCTGGGACCTTAACTTTGTATTGGAAAAACTTACTGTTCACCCCTTTGAACCGGCTGCTACAGTGGAGTTGAAATTCCACTCTTGGAAAACATCTTTACTTCTAGCCATCACTTCAGCAAGAAGGATGTCTGAACTGCAGGCCCTTATGGCAGCGGAACCCTTCATTATCTTCCATGTGGGCAGGGTTTCCCTCAGGACTAATCCATCTTTTATGCCCAAGGTGGTGTCTAGTGTGGCTTTAAACTAGTCCATTCATTTGCCTACTTTTTTCCCTAATCCTCAGAATAAAGGAGAAAAGGATACTGCATTCTCTGGACGTGCACAGACAGCTTAGATTCTATTTGGACAGGACTAAGCCTCTCAGAAAATCTGACCAGCTGCTAGTCAGCTTTGCTGCAGGGGCAGAGGGGAAGGCCATTTCAAAGCAAACCACTTCCAAATGGATAGCACATTGCATCCATTTCTCCTACAAGCACCATGGAAAACCTACCCCACAGGGGATAAGAACACATTCCACTAGGGCTACATCTCCCTCTACTGCATTTCTCAGAGGAGTCCCTACCAGGGACATCCTGGAAGCTGCAACCTGGAGCTCTGTACATACTGTCACCAATCATTACCACTTGCCTGTCTTTTCTAAATCCAGAGCTGGATTTGCCACAGCAGTCTTACATGGTCTGATTGCCAGCCCTAATGCTTCGTAATCTTCCTCCACCCTTAGCTTTGGGAATCAACCCAAATGTGATGACTGCAGCAGTGAAACACGAAGAACTTAGTACAGTTGTGTACACTTATCATAAATGTAGATGTTGGAGTGTATTCACTGTTGTAGTCCTGGTTACCCTCCCTCCAGCCCCCTGATTGTCTTTGCTTTCACCTATCCTTTTTCGTTTGGCATATCTTATACTATGTGCATTTGCTTTTTGCTGGGGGTGTTCCACACCATCTAATTGCTTCCTATTGTGGGGGCACCTGACATCTGGAGCAAGAAAAACTGATGTAATGGTATTGGCTGCATGTTTTATACCCCTGACGACCTGACGTCATGGAAGAAGCTGACGCAGAAATCCCAAGACTCTGGTATTCAGGTCGGCTGAGGGCTACTTGCAGGCAGATAACCCAAATGTGACGACTGCAACAGTGAATACACTCGAACATCTACATTTATGGTGAGTGTATACAACTGTACTTTCTCTTGCCAGAACACTACTCTGGAAGGTTCTGAAAGGGGATCATAATGGATGCTGTCTGATGTGCAGAGGCAGTCTTTTGAATCAGGAGTTTGCAGGGATTTTTCTGGTGCTCTGTTTCATCTCCGGAGGTAGTTGGTGGTCATCTAGCTCTCCACCCCAAAGCTTGGTAGGCCATCACCTCGCATGTCTGGGTGTTGAGAGCCATATCCAGAGATTGTCATTCCCTTTGTAGCAGCTCCAAAATGTCTCCCTAAACATCTCCCAGATATTCCACCCCATCAGAGACTTTACTTAGCGGAAGAGATCCAAAAACTGCTCGCAAATCGAATTATTCAAGAGGTCCCACCAGACCAGGTAGGATCCGAGGTCTGTGAAAACAAAGCACCTTAGAACATTCTTGGATCTAAACAAGCTCAACCAGTTTGTCAAAAGGCCAAGTTCCAGATGGCCATGGTGCAGTTCATATTATCTCTTCTGAGGGGGGATTATTGGATTTGCTGGGTAGACCTCAAGGACACCTACCATCACATCGATAGATTACCGCTCCCGGAGATTCCTTTGCTTCTAGCTGGGAGCCAATCACCATCAATTCAGGGCCCTACCATTTGTCTCCCCACAGCCCCCGCCCCAGGTATTCATTATGTGCATGACAGTGGTCACAGCATGACTGTGGCTGCAGGAATTCCAGGCCTTCCCGTACTTGGATGATTGGCTCCTTACCTCCCCCACAAAGCATTGTTGATCTTGGCCAGGGATTCCTTGCTCCGACTATACAACAACTTGAGCGTCAAAGTCAACTATCCCAAATCCAGCCTTCAGTCTGCGCAAGTCTTAGAGTTTATGGACACAGTCCATCAAATTGCCAGGCCCCTGAGCTCCAAAGTTTTCATTCTTTGAGCACTGGCCATGACAGTGCTTCCAACTCTGAAACCACTGGGTTATGCACTTTAAGGCTTCTGGGTTATGTGGCAGCATCAATAAGACTGATCCCTTTAGCCTGATATCATATATATGAGGACCCTGCAGTGGACTGTGGCTGTTCAGTGGTCCTTCCTAACACAACCATTGAATTTCCCGGTATGGCTGATGAGAGCATGTCACGAGCAGGTTCAGTGGTGGTTACAGCCTACATTTGTAGTACAAGGAAGACTGTAATTCCTTCTCCTTCAGCCATCACCATGGACTCCTTCCTTCTGGGTTGGGGAGTGGGGGAATCTTAAAAGGAAGACAATTCTAGGGTCTTGGTTTTCCACAAAGGTTTACATTCACATCAGTGTTGTGTAGATGAGAGAAGTCCTCCTAGCACTGCAGGCTTTTCAGGATGACTTCCCCATAGGTGTGATTGCGATGCAGACAGAGAACACGTTATCATCTGGTATCTTAACAAACGGGGAGCATGTTCTTACCCTCTTTGATGAAAGGCGATGGGGGCTTGGCAGTGGGCGATCTCCTCTCAGTGGTGTCTGGACGCATATCCTGGGGAAATCCAACATTCTGGCCGACAGCCTCACCAGGAGCATTTTATAGACACACGAGTGGCTTCTAAATATGATTGTGGCATCTCATACCTTTTGGCACTGGGGCAGTGTGTGTTCTGACCTATTTGTATCCCTATCCATTACCAAGTGCAGCAGCTGTTATGCCATTTTTTCCCATGTGGGACAGTCACCCAGGAACACTCTGACGTTTGCTTGGCCTATGGGTCTTCTTTATGTTTATCCCCCAGTTTCCCTGATAGTGAATGGTCTTTAGAAGGCAGCCATTTGCAGAGCCTCGATGATCCCCCCCAGACTTCAGTTTATGAAGTTGACCACATGGTTCCTGCTGTTCCCTTGATGACCAGGAATCCCAAGCATTCCTGGGCAGTGATTCCTATGTTGTTCTGTTATCAGAAAGAATCCACTAGAAAAGTGTATACAGTAAGTGGAAGTGATTTGTTTTGTGAGCAGAGGCTGATGGACTATCGGTAGAGATAACATTCTTTGCTTCTGTCAAATTTCCAAGGCTTTTTTTAAAGGTAATTTTCTTCATCCCCAGTACAGGATCCAGTCTCTCCCTGAGTCTGCCTTTTGTTATTCAAGTTTTAAGTGGCCCTCATTTTGAACATTCAGCCTCCATGGATTTGAAGCTGTTGTCTTGGAAAACTTTTTTTTTTTGTAGTGATTGCGTCTGCCAAAAGCATTTCAGAATTGCAAGCACTTGAGTCTTCCCCTCCTTACTTTGTGTTTCATAAGGATAGGATTTCTCTTCTTGACAATTTTGGAGGGTAAAAGTTTAAAGACCATTTTGGAGGGTAAAAGTGATGTAAATATATTCAGAGATGGGAAAGTAGGAACATTCAAATGTGGTCGCTGTTCCCAGTGCCCATATATATGCACAAAGGAGACCATATATATTGGTAGTAGGGACAGGTTAATTCAGAGTAGACATTTTGCAAATTGTGACAGTAGTGGGATAGTATATTTGGCGTTGTGTGACCATTGTGATGCATTTTATGTGGGCAAATCGGAAAGGAAGTTAAAAAATAGAATATACGAGCACAATTGAGATTAGGACTAAATGCACTAATAATGCATTGTATAGACGTAAAAAAAGCTGCCAGGAAGCAAAGTTTAGCTTTTTTGTCCTAGAGGTGGTGCAAAAAGATGTAAGGGGGGTGGCCCATGGGAAACGTCTATAGAATATAAAGAATTATTGTGGCAACTATCCCTGCAAGCGATTAAGTTTCCAGGTTTGAATGATGCAGTTTCCCTGGCCCCGGTTTTAAAGATGAGAGCAGCAAAACTTTAAGTCTTTAAACCTTTTATATATTTAGTTAGATAAAATTATCTGTTTTTTCTACTTGTCTGCTGGAATTGTTCAAAACCTCTTCTCAACACATGATGGTGCTATTGTTTATAAATTTTGAAAATTTAAGGATGTGTTTTTAAAGTGTACTTTTGAAAAGTATTTTAATTTGGTATTAAAATGTATGTTTTATTGATGCAGTTTTTAAAGAAGTTGTTGTATGCTATATTTAAAATAGGAAAATGTGTATATTTTCAATAGTAAGCATATTTTAAAGTTGAAGTAAAATAAATATTTAATTGTTTAATTAATTATTAGTTAATTGGGATAGAGGGTATATATTGGGGGATGTGTTATAAGTATGCATTCAGTTTTCCATCTGAGGAAGTCATTTGAAATGAAAACGCAGGATTTTGGTGAACAGCGTTGATGTGTTGGGCGTTTTGGAGTCTTTTGTGGAATAAATAGTGTTTTATGTAACCAAGGAGTCGAGGCCTTCTTTACAGTTGCTCTGCTTGGATTTGTATTGGTTGGACCTTTTGGGCAATTGTTTTCCATTTTTTTGCTTTTAGAATCCAAGAATACCCTTAACAGCTCCATTCATCTTCCTGTGATTTTTTTCCCAATTTTTCCAACAAAGACAAGTACCTTTTGCATTGTTTGGATGTGCAATAGGCAACTAAGATTTTATCTTGACTGCACCCAGTCTTTCAGGAAATCTAGCCAGTTGTTTGCCTCCTTTTCAAAATCCAGGCTGGGTTCTCCTGTCTGAAGTAATTTTTCCAAGTGGTTGTCAGATTGTATTTGTTTGAATATTCTTTGAAAGGCAAGACTATTCTACACAAGCCTAAAGGCCAGTCAGCTAGGACTGTGGCTACATCCACATTTTTTCTTTGTAGAGTACCTAAGGATGATATTTACGCTGTTGCTGCCACTTGGCTGGGCCACCACACGTGTACATTATAAGCTGGACATTCATTCCAGATGCAGGGCTTCATTTGGTTCTACTGTGTTGCAGAATATCCTTCTTTTGTTTCTCTTGAGGAATTGTCAAGGCTGGGGACTGTGTCCCTCAAGTTGAATCCAGACAGAGCAGACAACGTTGGATACCAAAGTTATGTATTCACCATAACAGCAGATACGTGTTGTCCCTGTCTGTTTCAACCTTCCTACCCTTTTGTACTCAACCTTCTTGTTGATTTGGCAAGTCTTTCTCTCTGTGATGACTAGACAGCAGAGGTTTTTTCATTGCATTTGCCTAGAGTCTTGCATTTCCCCTGGGTATTTTCCTTGTATATGTGGGAGAGCTGGGGACTAGCTGGATATATATTGTATCTTTGTACCTTAACTGTTGGGGTAAGCTCATTCTGGGGAGTTGATGGAGGAGCGGGGAGTTACGGGTAAGTGAGGTGGAGCAAAGATGGGCTAAAGGCTTTAGAATTGACTGGTGTCTGATCCGAAGTCCCACTGGTTGAACCAGAGATGGACAACACTGATATATCATTATGGTGTGCTCATAACTTTTGTATTTCTCTTTTAACTGTTTAACAAGAGTGCGTTGTTGTGAAGGAAACTGGAAGTTGTAATTTTGCAGTTTTTTTTTTATTTTTTTTACACACAAGCTGTATGAATGCTTTTGTTCCTCCACATATTTTTCAGAGTTTGATTCATTGCTTCAGAGTACGTGATCATGCAGACCCTGCTTGTGTACCTTTTGTGTCGTAACGTAAAATATGACAATAATGCTGTCTCATGCCCCCCTCCCCAGTTAATTCTTTGTTTAAGATCACATGGAAAACGTGTACCTCTACCCTAGTGTTGGGCAATCCTATTTTATGCTGTGGGCTACCACTTACAGTATGCATAAGAGATTTTATATGTGGACCAACTTTCTGGCAACTCTTACATTCATGAACATTTTGCAGAGTTGCAAATTTTAAGGTATAAACCACTTTATTTGGCATTGTAGAACATCACAGTGGAACAGTGATTAGTGTTGCTATATTACAGAGCTTGTTTCTTAGTTTGGTACTAAACTTGCTTGACTTTTGTGCAGAGTCTGTATGTCCTCTCTGTGTTTGGGTATTGTTTTCACCAGGTGCCACATTTAAATCATGTCAAAGACATGCATGCCCAATATGACTGCATTCCTCCAAATTGCCCATGGTTGTGTGTGTCCTGTAATGTGTTGGCTTCATATTCAGAATTGTTTTTTTTTTCTTTTTACCAGAATAAGTTCAGTCTCTCCTGTGATCCTGAATGGAATTAAGTAGATAATCTGGGATGAATAAATAAGAAGTTATGTACTCCCCATAACGTTCCATGTTTGTTGTCCATCTCACCTTCATTCATTGCTGGTTGGGTACGGAACCGAGAATCGGTTCTGACTTGGCCTTATTTAAAACCTTAAGAGCTTCCACTGACTCGTGGTTAGAACCTATCCCATGATGCTCATGGAAGATTACCCAGATGTCCTCCTGTTCCCATGTTGCAGTATTCATACTGTGGGATTTCCAGCCCTCGGGCGACCCGACGTCGGCTCCTATACAAAAGCTTAAGCTTGGCTGCTGTAGGTGTGTGGGACGTCACATGTAGGGCCGTAAACCATGGAGTATAAATGTGACGTCTGCAATCACAGACCTCAGAACTTTTCAGCCGCAGACGATGATAGCTTCGACTGCTTCGTTCCTACGTCCGAAGACTTTGAAAAGATAAGTGCCCCATTGGGGTTTGCCTTTTTCACTCTTGCTTAAGCTTTAGCTTGGTTGCTGTAGTTTTTCTATTAGCCGATGTTGGAGAAAGAGTAAATGTAGTTGCGGCCACCAGATTCCGCACAAAGACTCCCACGACCGCTCTGTCTTTTGCCTAAGTAGAGAGCACGACCATAAGGCCTGCTCAATTTGTCAGTCCTTCGTACCCAAGACTTTACACAGCCGTCTGGCAGCATTAAATCTGTATTTAGAAAATCAAAGGCTTAAACACCTCATGCTTAGGATAGATCCCGAGTTGGCTGTCCAAGCTGAACAACCTAGGAAGAAGTCAAAGGTCTTCAAGCCTTCTCCAAATGCCGCTCCGCCTTCAGGTGTTCCACCGACTGCCATTCTAGGGACTGTGGTACACCCAATTATTCAGATGGTTCCTCTGGAAGAGGCCGTGTCAGTAGCCACAGAGACCTCGTCAGAAGAGTTGATGCAGATGTCGGCCATAACTGACATCGAGGGGGAACCATTGCTTGATCGGCAAGTCGAGACGACTTCTACTCCAGCCAGGCCTCTGTTTCCCTACCTACCCGGATGCCCACTCCTACAAAAAGGAATCAAAAAACAAAACACTTGACAGCCCCAGATTGGAAATCCTTCACTTCTTCTTTGATGCAGGCCTTTATGGCACTTAAGCCTACAGGCCCTACTCACATCAGCATTCCTGTGCTGAGTCTTAGGCTGACCGCTGCTTCCTCCCTGCCTTTAACTACTACTCAGTAAGCAGTTACTCAAGATGACCCTGACCAGTCTTACTCCTCCTCTGAGGAATCTGTCTCCTATGTCTCTCAGATTGCCTCTCCCATAGACTATTACTCCCCTGATGAGGACTGTATTGAAGGGGACTCCCCACCTGAGGTTATTTCATTTGGGGAGACTGTTTCAAAATTGAAAGAGTGTTTCAAGTGGGATACTTCCTTAGTTTCTGAAACCCAGAAGAGATACTTTGAGCTTCTACAGCTTGACTCTCCCGAACCTTCAGCCATCCCTCCAGTGCTCCCAGCCTTCTTGGACACCTTCAGTTCTGTTTCCAAGAACCCATACTCTCAACCTCCTGCCCTTAAAAGGCTGGATAGGTTTTACAAAGTACCTGATGATTACAGGTTCTTAGTAACCCCCCCCCCCCGGCCGACCCAGCAGTTATTGCAGTATTCCCAGACAGACAGTCTAGGCAGTTGCCTTCTGCTTCCCTACTGCCATCAGATAAGGACAGCAAAATTATGGACAGAATGGAAAAAAGGTATACACCTCCTCTACCTTAGCTTTCAGGGCTATAAATTACCAGACACACATGGTGAAGTATGCCCTAGACCTGGTTTCTCAGGCCACCACTTCATTGGCTTCCACCCGAGTCTCCAGCCAAATCAGACATTACCTCCAAACTGTCCCTTGCCACACAAGTAGCCAGACACACTATCCATTGCAGTTATGCAGCAGAAGCAGCTGCCAGATCTGCTGCCACTGCATCGGCCTTGCACAGATACTCTTAGCTCAGATTACAGCCTCTGCCAGGTGATTTTAAAGCTAAAATCATGGATGCTCCTCTGGACAACAACCTTCTGTTTGGCAAAAATGTTGCAGAACTTTTCAAAAACTTTCAAGAAAAATGCAAGGAGCTGCAGGACATTAAGCACTTGCTGGTGCCCCCAGTGCCCAGATACTGCAGGAACTACCCAGCCAAAACATCCTTTGTCAGAAGGGTTCCTTCCACCTCTTGCCCTTCTACTGCCAGACCACGTAGGGGACCTCAGAGACAACCTTATCCCACACCCCCTCAACCCCCCAACAGTCAGTCAGGTAGAGGGGGACCCTTCCTCCATGTGACTACCTTGCCCAAGTGCCACTGTCTGCTCACCTTCCCCTATCCCTTCCCTTCTGGAAAACTGTTACTTCAGATTTGTGGGTTCTTTCCATCATCCAAAAAGGATACTTTTTATCCTGGAAAGAAAAACCTACACCAAAAAAAGATACCGTTCCCTCCCAAAAATCAACTCCCTCTACTTCCTCCCATCCTGCAGGAACTTCTCTCCCAAGGAACCATAGAACCAGATGTTCTTCGTGTTTCACTGTTGTGGTCATCACATTTGGGTTATCCCTGCCAGGGTAGCCCTCGGCCAGCCGACACAGTATTTCTGCATTGGTTGCTGTCACTTGAGGACTGACGTCAGGTCGTCAGTAGTATAAAGTAAGGCAGCTAATGCCATTACATCAGTCTTTCTTGCTGTGGAGCCTGAAGCAGAAGCAGTTCGCACGAGTGCTGGTCGGCCACTACCTGAGTTTTGTCTACCGAATTGAAGTTGAAGGCTTCTACAGCTAAGTACCCCACTGGGGATCCTTTTTTCTTGCACTATCCGATGTCGGAAAAAGTTAATTGTCTCGCCTGTGGAAAGCAAATACCACACCGAGACTTTCATTCTTACTGTGTCGCCTGTTTAGGCCCAGACCACGACGTTCCCCGTTGTCGCTTTTGTGCTTTGTTCAATGCCAGAACTATCCGTCGTCGGGCCCTTATTGTAGCTAGATATTTTCGCTTACAATCCTCGAATTCTGATATGGTTTCGGTAAGCCATCCGACAGCAGATCTTTCGAAAAAATGTAAAGATAAAAAGACAGACAAATCGCACAGGTCCAAACCTACTGATGATGCTTCTGTTAAGCTAGTCATCAGTTCTCTGGTCCTCAGTGAGGCGCTTTCACAGCCCTTAATGCCTGCTTCTGTGGATTCTCAAGCCACTACTGAGACCCTTTCGGAGTCCGGTATGCCACACAACTCTTCTTCGACTAAGGGATCCGGTGGTCGTCTCTACCTTGGATGGGTCTGGAGCCTCTGAGCAGGCACTGGCTTCTGAGGATGTCCTTCACACTACCGATTCTTGGCACAAGCCAACATCTTCTTTCATGATTGCTGTTCTTTTTACAACGACCGAGTTTCTTAAGCCCAAGGTATGAACCACACCCAAGAAACCGACAACCCAATCTCAGACACCTGCTTCCTTGCCTCAGTCTCAAATGCTTAAAATGGCAGAAGACCTTATCATGCTGATCAGGGGAAGCCAAGCTACCCCCTCCAAAAGGAAAAGCGATCTGTCCCCTGTAGTTTTGTCTGAACAAGAGTCAGGTGACTCTGATGCATCTGAATATGAAGACATGCAACCCCTCTCTACTTATGAGGATTCTGATGCAGAGGATTCCATCCCTTCAGCCTCTCCCCTAGAGGATTTTTCCTTTGGAGAACCCTTCATACCTTAAGGGAGCATTTCCAATGGTAGAGTCAAGACTACCCTCAGTCTAAAAAGAGACTCCGGGAATTCTTAGATCTTTCACAGCACAGACCCTTGGCCATCCCCCAGTCCTGGATGTTTTGGGGAATGTTTTCCTGGAATCCAGCTTGACTCCTGACACTCTCCCTCTTGCACCCAGAAAACCAGACAGGTACTAGAGTCCCTGACTCTCTCAAATTTCTTTTTAAAAATCCTACTGCTGACCCTGAGGTAATTTCTCAAGGGCCTAAAGGGATTAAAGCAACCTTTGCTAAGAATCCCACCCCCTCAGATAGGGATTCCCAAGCATTAGACAGATGGGGTAAAAAAAGTATACACCTCAGCTACTCTTGCTGTCAGGGCACTAAATTGTCCATTCCATATGCTAAAATTTCAGCAACATACCCTGGAACTCCTCAAACAAAAAATGTCTTTCTATCCTGTTTGTGAAGAATCTAAAGAGTTGCAAGAGTTAATGCATTCTGCAAGTCAAGTAACTAAACACATCTTGCACTGTGGTTTTGATGCCCCAGAAGCTTCTTGCAGGGTAGCAGTCACTGTATCTGTCATTAGGAGGCATGCATGGCTTAAGGAACAGCCCCTGCCAGACCATGTCAGATCTAAATTGTTGGATGCCCCCTTGCACAAAGACAACTTATTGGCACTAAGGCAGAAGAGGTCTTAAAAAAGATGGAAGAAAAAGCAAAATCTATGCAGACATTTTGGAATTATAGCTAAACTCACTAAACTAGGTGTAAATCCCTACATCACAAGATGGGTTGCCAACTGGCTCACTGACAGAACCCACACTGTAAAAGTTGCAGACTCCAAATCTGACCTCAAAGCAGTGACAAGTGGAGTACCACAGGGTTCAGTCCTGAGACCTCTCCCGTTAACACACAAGGCCTCTGGCTAATGAAGTTCGCAGATGACTGCAAACTAGGAGCCATAGTCAAGTCCCCAAATGATGTGGACATCCTACAAAAGGGCCTCACTGAGACAGATGCCTGTTGTCAGAGCCATGGTCTCAAAGCTCAATGCCAAAAAGTGCAGTGTCATCCCCTTTGGTAAAAACTCTGTACCCATGAACTACCACATAGGCAGCAATCTACTTAACACTGAATGTGCGATAAGAGACCTTGGGACCCAGGTGGGCAGTAGCCTCTCCTTTGATAGTCACATCGCCACAGTAGTCAGGAAGTCCTTCTACGTGGCACACCTCATCATAAAAGGGTTTTCATCCAGGAAAAAAGAGGTCATTGTTCCCCTCTACTCGACACTCATCAGACCCATTATAGAGTACAACGCCCCTTTTGGAATGTACCTCACAAGACATTGGCAGCAGCTGGAAAGGCCACAGAAGTAGCTCACAAAGAGGATTACTGGCCTCAAACAAATGCCCTACACTGACCGCTTCAAAAAACTCCAGCTTTACTCTATAGCATATCGCCTACTCCGAGATGATTTCTGCCTAACATATAAAGCTATGTCAAACCCTGAGCTGTTGGACATTCTACATCTAAAGAAATCCCAATCCCTCCGAGCTACACGCTCTAGGGACCTAAACCTTGTCACCACAATAAACTGGACATGCTGAAGGGATAGATTCCTGTCCCAGAGACTTCCCATACTCTGGAACAGGCTACCCATCTATGTCAAGCAAAGTTCTTCATTAGCACTCTTCAAGAAAAATCTTGATGAGTGGATGGGAAATGGGAAATACACCCCGGGGATTACTTCGGTGTCTCTGCTCGACAGTGGCACAGGAAAATAACTTTCTTGGGTGGCGTAAGCCAGGGAACCTTGTTGGCTAGGCTTATGTAGGCCCTTGGGCCAATAGCCTAGTACCTACCTATGAACCTATAGACAGTTAAGGATTTCTTACAGGTCCAGCCACCCAGGTTCAGCAGGCATTGTCTCACTAAGCACTGGTCCTTTCCTGTTTCCACTAAGCCAGTCCAGCCCAGGCCCTGGGGAACCAGACCCCCCCCCCTCAGACAGCAGCCACAGGGAATGCAGAGACCTAAGCAGTGGACTACCTCCCCTTCAAAACCAGGGAGTTCTAAGTCACCCTCCCTTATGGTAAGAACTCACAATGACTCACCTCCCCCACCCCCTCCCTCTGCCCACCTTCACTTACCCCTAGGAGGAAAACTCTCCTTTCACGCAAGCACCTGGGCCACCATTACCAACGACCACTGGGATGTTCTTTGTGTTTCACTGTTGCAGTCATCACATTTGGGTTATCTGCTTGCAGTAGCCCTCAGTCAGCCTGATTATCAAAGTCTTGGGTCCTGTGTCAGTTGCTGTCTCATCTTCCGTGACGTCAGGCAGACAGGGGTGTAAAGCATGCAGCCAATGCCATTACATCAGTCTTCCTTGCCGTGCGGTGCCCGAAGCAGAAGCAGTTCACAAGTGCCGGTTGACCAATTCCTGAAGTTTTTGTTTTCAAGTTTCAGAACCGAAGTCTTCAACTAAAGCTAAGTACCCTGTTGAGGAAACCTTTTCTTGCTCTAATCCGATGTTAGTAAAAGTCAGTAATTGTATTTCTTCTGGAAAGCAAGATTTCCATTCGTACTGTATTCCTTGCCTAGGCCCTGACCTCGACATACCTCGCTGTCGGTTTTGTGCCTTATTTAAGCAATGAACTATTCCTCGTCGGTATATTCACGCTTCTAAATATTTTGGTGCTCGGTTTAATTATTCAGATATGTCTTCGGTAAGCCGTCCGACTACCGACATTCCAAAAAAACACAAAGATAAAGACAGAGACAGGCCGCCTAGGTCCAAAGCTGCCGACGACGCTTCTCCTAAGCCAGTCGCCAGTTCGCTGGTACTCAAGTGAGGCACTTTCGCAGCCCCTTATACCCGCTACTTCTGATTTGCAGGCCTCTACTGAGACCCATTCGGAGTCCGGTATGCCGCAAAATGCTTCAACCGTGGAACCTGCGGATGTCTCTACCTTGGATGGGTCCGGAGCCGCTGTGCAGGCACCAGCTTCTGAGGGTGTATTCAGGCCTACTGACTTGCATATTAAACCAACGCCATCTTCTTCTTCAAGGTCTAAATCTTGAACCATGACTAGAAAACCGACGCCCAGACCGCATGGTCAGGCCTCTATGCCTATAAAACAAATGATACAAATGATAAGAATGGCTGAAGACCTTATTACTTTAATCAGGGGAAGCCAACCTTCCCCCTCTGAGACCTAGGACTGAATTTGCTTATGATACTTCTGACCAGGATTCTGAAATTTCTGTTTCCTGTGATGACCGTGATTTACCCTTATCTACCTATGAGGATTCTGATACAAAGGACTCTGTCCCCCCCCCAAGAGGATTTTTCTTTTGGTGAAACTCTGCATACTTTTAGGAAGCATTTTCTTTGGGAAAGCCAGGATTACTCTGACTCTAAAAAGAGGCTTAGGGATTTCTTACTCCTACCCCAGCACAGGCCTTTAGCTATCCCTCCTGTATTTGGACATTGTGGATGATGCCTTTTCAGAATCTAGTTTGGCCCCTGACTCTCTACCTCCTGCTCCCAGAAAACCTGACATATTACAGGGTTCTTGACTCCCACAAGTTTCTTTTTAAAAATCCCACTGCGGATCCTGAGACCATTTCACAGGGACCCAAGGGCATTAAAGCTACTACTGCCAAAAATCCTGCCTCTTCTGATAGAGACTCCAAGGCACTGGATAGATGGGGTAAGAAGTTGTACACTTCTGCACCCTTGGCCATCAAGGCTTTAAACTGCCAATTCCATATGTTAAAGTATCAGCAGCATATTATTGGATTGCTTAAACAGAAAATGATGATGATTCCTGATTGTGCTGAAAGTAAGGATTTACAGGATTTAATGCGTTGTGATGAACAAGTTGGAAAACATACTTTGCAACGTAATTTTGATTCACTTGAGTTATCTTGCAGGGCTGCTGTCACTGGGTCTGTACTTAGAAGGCATGCTTGGCTTAAGGAGCAATCCTTGCCAGATCATGTTAAAGCTAAACTACTGGATACTCCCTTAAATCAGGACCACCCGTTTGGCACCAAAGCGGAAGAAGTTCTTAAAAAGATGGAGGAAAAAGCTAAATCTATACAAACTGTTAAAGATTTCCTGCAAGTACAGCCTCCAAGATTTAGTAGGCATTGGCCCTCTAAGAATTGGTACTTTTCTGCCTCTTCCAACCCTTCTCAGTCCAAACCCAGATCCAGCAGAACACCCAGGCTTCAGTCCCAGGGTACGCTCAGGACTAAGCAGTGGGGGGGGTCCCTCTTCCAAATCAGGGAGTAGTAAGTAAATTGTCTCAATGACTTAACTTTAAAACTTCCAAGCACTTCTCAACTGATTGCTCCTTTAGGGGGAAAGAGTGCTCTGCAGGCAAAAAAATGGAAACTCATTACCCAGGACAAATGGGTTTTAAATATAGTTTCCCAAGGATACAGATTTCAATTCCATACATTACCAACCCCCAAACGGTTGGCTAGATCTACCCCCAAATCAGTGGGCAGAAGCTCAAATGCAAGTACTTTCTCTCTTAAGCATAAAGGCTATTCAGACTGTACCAGAAGAGGAAAAGGGACAAGGGTTTTACTCAAGACTCTTTCTGGTACCCAGAAAGGACAACTCTTGGGGCCCTATCCTTGACCTATTTACCTTAAACACCTTTTCGGTCATTCCAAAATTCAAGATGCTAACTCTTCACCAGTTGCTTCCTATGCTAGGCAAAGATGCCTGGTTGGCAACACTCTATTTAAAGGAAGCCTACCTGCATATCCCAATCAGGGAATCTTGCAGAAGATAGCTACACTTCAGAGCAAGCTCCTTTTTCACTATCAGTTCTCTGCACTGCCCTTTGGCTTATCTACCGCGCCCAGGGTATTCACAAAGTGCCTAGCTCCAGTCATTGCATTTTGCAGGCAAAGAAATATTCAAATATATCCATACCTGGACGATTGTCTAATTCAGGCAGAAAGCCAGGGCATACTTTTAAATCATCTGGCATTTGTACAAATGGTGCTAACTTGTCTGGGGTTCATAAATGAAAAGAAGTCACATCTGTTACCCTGTCAACAAATTATATTCCTGGGAGCAAGCTTGAATACAACTTCCCAGATGGCTTTCCTCACAGCAGAGAAACAAATTCAATTGACAACTTACTTCAAATGGCCTCAAAAACCCTGCCATCTGCAAGGTAAATACTGCAAGCCTTGGGGTTCATGGCCTCCTGCATTCTACTAATTCCATATGCAAGACTACATATGAGGAAACTACAATGGTACCTAAAAAGCCTATGGTGTCAATATTCTCAGGACGAAGAAGCAATGATTCCTATCATAACTTACCTGCAGTTAGAGTCCCTTTGGTGGGCAGAGGCCTGCCACCAAAACAAGGGACTACCATTCACTCTACCCCCTGCCGCCCAAACCTTAAAAACAGACGTATCAGACTATGCATAGGGGGCTCGCCTGGCAGGGAAGTGCATTCAGGGAAAATGGAACCCAAGTCAAATGCACCTACATGTCAATCAAAAAGAAATGTTAGCTGTACAGAATGCTCTGACAGCCTTCAAGGACCACATTCTTCCAGGACAATTAATGGTAAAGACGGACAAACACCACTGTTATGTGGTACATAAACAAGCAGGGGGGCACCCATTCTTACCCCCTCTGCAGACTAGCCATGGCTCTGTGGAACACAGCCTTGAGCTACCAAGTCCATCTACAGGCTCAATTCCTGCCAGGAAAACTAAATACACTGGCAGACGAACTAAGCAGAAATCTCTTGGACCCACACGAGTGGAAACTGAAACCAAAGACTTTCAACATGTTGACAAACAAATGGGGGAGCCCAGATATAGACCTGTTTGCCTCCTCCCGGCACTACCAATTGGACAAATTCTGCAAAAGGACTCCCCACAAACAAGCTTGGAAAGTGGATGCTCTATCCTTCAGCTGGAAAAACCTATTAGTTTACGCCTTTCCTCATCTGCCTCTCCTAACCAAGGTACTACTAAAGATCAAACAGAACAAACCAATGATGATTCTGATTGCACCAAACTGGCCATGCCAACACTGGTACCTTCTCTTATGCAGTGTGTCACTGCTGGCTTCATGGCACCTGTCTCAGACCCTACCCTGTTGTCTCAACAGGAGAACTGGATTCTGCACCCTCAGCTTCAAACCCTGAACCTGACAGCCTAGCTAATTACCTAAGCTCTTCACTACCATCTCTTAGTAAACAAGTGTTGGATGTCATTTTGGAGGCAAGGAGGCCTAGTACTAGAAAAATTTATGCTGAAAAATTGAAAAGATTTTGTGCCTGGAACCAAATTCAAGGGATGGTCACAGCAGCTCACAAGGGCATTGCTTTTTCCTCCATTAAAATTCACGCCTCAGACATTTCAGCTTATTATAACACAGACCCATCTCTCTTCTCTCACCCACTGCTCAAGCAGTTCCTCAGAGGGGCCAAAAACTTAAGACCACCCAGGAGAGCACCAACTCCAGCCTAGGAACTCAACTTTGTATTGGAAAAACTCACCCTTCCTCCTTTTCAGCCAGCTGCAAGTGCAGATTTAAAATTCCTTTCTTGGAAAACATCCTTCCTTTTAGCAATCACTTCAGCAAGAAGGGTATCTGAATTACAGGCCCTTATGGCAGTGGAGCCTTTCATCATCTTTCATGCGGTCGGGGTTTCCCTCAGGACCAATCCCTCTTTCATGCCCAAAGTGGTATCCAGTGTGGCTCTTAATCAATCCATTCATTTGCCTACCTTCTTTTCTAATCCGCAGAACAAATGGGGAACGGATACTGCACTCCTTAGATGTGCACAGACAACTTAGATTTTACTTGGACAGGACTAAACCTCAAAGGAAATCTGAACAACTGCTGGTGGCATTTGCTGCAGGGGCAATGGGGTAGGCTATTTCAAAGCAAACCATTTCTAAATGGATAGGCCATTGCATTCTTTTCTGCTATAAGCACCATGGAAAACCTATCCCATAGGGGATTAGACTCCATTCAACGAGGGCTGCATCTACTTCTACAGCCTTTCTCAGAGGTGTACCTACCAGGGACATCCTAGAAGCTGCTACCTGGAGTTCTATACATACTTTCACCAGGCATTACCATTTACCAATTTTCTCTAAATCCAGAGCTGGCTTTGCCACTGCAGTCTTGCAGGGCCTTATAGCTGGTCCTAATGCTATCTAAATGCTTCCTCCCATCCTTAGCTTTGGGAATCTACCCAAATGTGATGACTGCAACAGTGAATCACGAAGAACATAGTACAGTTGTGTACACTTACCATAAATGTAGATGTTCGAGTGTATTCACTGTTGCGGTCCTGGTTACACTCCCTCCAGCCCCCTGACTTATTTTGACTGTACTTTTACTCTCCTTTACTATACTTAAAAAGCTTTTTTGGTGTATTTGCTTTTTTGTTGGTGGTGTAACCTTGTATGTATATATTTAATTGCTTCCCCTTAGGGGGGCACCTGACATCTGGGGCAAGAAAAGCTGATGTAATGGCGTCGGCTGCATGCTTTATACCCCTGACTACCTGACATCACGGAAGATGAGACAGCAACAGACGCAGGACCCAAGACTTTGGTAATCAGGCAGACTTAGGGCTACTGCAAGCAGATAAGCCAAATGTGATGACTGCAACAGTGAATACACTCAAACATCTGCATTTATGGTAAGTGTACACAACTGTACTTTCTCAACATAGTGTCTCAGGAATACAAATTTTCCATCCACACCCTTCCAACCCCAAAGTGGTAACCAGATCTACCTCCAAACCAGTGGACAGAAAAAGCTGGTTCCATGGTGTAATGGTTAGCACTCTGGACTCTGAATCAAGTATTCTGAGGTCATATCTCAGTGGAGCCTGTTGTGTCTTCAGTTTAAATAAAAAAAAAAAAAATGTCTGGCTCCAGCCATTGCCTTTTGCTGACAAAGAAATATCCAGATTTACCCATACTTAGATGACTGCCTTACTCAGGTAGACAGCCAGGAAAAGCTGCCCAAGCACCTGGCCTTTATAAAGATCCTACTAACCTCCCTAAGGTACACCGTCAATGAAAAGAAATCCAAACAGGTGCCCACCCAAAGGGTTATCTTCCTGAGCGCAAGCATGGACACAGCATCCCAGATGGCATTCCTTACACCAGAAAAACAAATTTTCCTGACAGCTTACTTCTCTCAGCTAGCCATCAGACCCCAGTCATTTGCAAGGAAGATCTTGCAAGCTCTGGGGCTCATGGCATCTTGTATACTACTCATTCCATATGGCAGACTGCATATGAGGAAATTTCAGTGGTACCTAAAAAGCCTTTGGTGTCAACACACTCAAGACCTGGAGACTCTTATATCTGTAATTCCTTGCCTCAGAAAAGATTTTCTTTGGTGGGCAACAGCATGCTTCCTCACAGGGGACTACCTTTCTCACTACCCCCCTGCCGCCCAGACTGTCACCACAGATGCATCAGACTATGCTTGGGTTGCACACCTGGATGGCAGGTGCATACAGAGCCAGTGGAGCCCACAGCAAATCCCTCTGCACATCAACCAAAAAGAAATGATGGCTGTCCAGCACGTCTTGATAGCTTTCAAGCCCTTTCACTACCAAGGGGCTCTCCTGATCAAAACAGACAACACCACTGTGATATGGTATATCAACAAGCAGGGAAGGACTCACTCCTACCCTCTATGCAGGCTAGCCATGGCCCTTTGGCACACAGCCTCTGCCATGTAACTGCACCTGTTAGCACATTTCCTACCAGGTTCTGTCATCTCTCTGGCAGACCAATTAAGCAGAAAATTTTCTGGGCCCACACGAGTGGCAGTTCAACAGAAGAACCTTCATCCTAATAACTCAGAAATGGGGCACCCTGAAGGGTTGACATCTTTCCCTCCCACCCCAACCATCAGCTCAGCAAATTCTGCATCAGGGAGCCTTACTGCATGGCTTGGAAAGTGGATGCCCCGTTCTTCCCCTGGGTCAATCTATCGGCCTATGCCTTTCCTCACTACCTCTCATCTCCAGGGTACTGCTCAAAATAAAGGAGGAAAAACCTAGGCAATTCTTATAGCCTTGCCAGCACTAGTACCCCTTGCTGCGCAGCCTGTCCCCACTGCCACCATGGGGTCTTCCTCAGATTCCAAACCTCCTGACCCAGACGGAAGGGAAATTCATGCATCCCCAGATGTTCATCGTGCATACAGCTGCAGTAATCACAGATGGGTTTTCAGCCGTCAGGCGGTCCCTCGGTCGGCCGAATTCCAAAGTCTTGGTCCGGCGTCGGTTGTCGTCGCTTACTCTTCTGACATCAGGAAGGCCAGAGTATATAAGACACAGCCGACGCCATGTTCTTCAGTCTTTTTTGCCGCGCGGTGCCCGAAGCAGAAGCAGTTCGCAAGTGCCGGTCGGCCAGCTCTTGAATTACAAAAATATTTGGAACCGAAGTCTTCATCAAAGCTAAGTACCCCGTTGGGGAAACTTTTCTTGCCTCAGACTGATGTCAGAAAAAGTTAATAATTGTATTTCTTGTGGGAAGCAAATACTGCATAAGGATTTCCATTCCCTTTGCATACCTTGTTTGGGCCCAGACCACGGCGTCTCGGGCTGTCGCTTTGGCGGTACTTTCAATAACGCACTATCAAGCGTCGGTGAGTTCGCCCAACACTATTTTGGTAAAGCTTTTGACTATAAAATGTCGCCGGACACTCCGACTACCGTTTATCAAAAGCAAGGAAAAGGACCGCACGCGAGGCCCGCGGTCTCCGCTGACACGACGCGAAACAGGCTCCACGTGGTCCGGTTCTCAGCGAGATGCCTTTGCAGTCCCTGACTACCGACGACACTCCTTTGGCGGTGTCTTCTGTACCCGAGACCGCTGGGTCCTCGGCCCTTTCCCAGACAACAACGAAGCCCGGCTTATGTCGAGCCTACTAATGTGGACAGGTCCACCTCCACCCATGGTGTATTTAGGCCTTCATCTTCTTTTTCTATTAAGGCCTTTACTAAATCCAAAGCAGCCAGGCATCAAACTAGGCCTGCTGCTCAAGGCCCATCTCCTGGACACATGCCTAAGAAACACATGCTTAAAATGGCTGAGGATCTAATTACTCTTATCAGAGGTTCTCAGCCCCCTCCTGACAAGAGACCCAGAGTGGAGGAAGAATCCCCTCTTCTGATCAGGGATCCATTTTATCAGAACATTCTGATGCAGAGGTACACTCATACTCCCCTTTTGAGGATTCGGATGCAGAACAGTCCATTCCTTCTGTATCCCCCCCTGAGGATTTTTCTTTTGGGGAAACCTTGCACACTTTGAGGGAACATTTCCATTGGGAAGGCCAAGACTTTTCAGATTCCAAGAAAAGACTTAGGGAATTTCTTTGGTTACCTCAGCACAGACCTCTGGCTATACCCCTTGTTTTGGAGGTACTGGATGATGTCTATTCGGAGGCTTGTCTTAACCCTGATTCTCTGCCTCCTGCACCAGTAAAGCCTGATAGATATTACAGAGTACCCAGTTCTCACCAATTTCTCTACAAAGGCCATAATGCTGACCCTGAAACCATTTCACAAGGCCCTAACGGATTAAAGGCCTCCACTGCCAAGAATCCACTTCCTGCAGAAAGGGAATCTAGATCTTTAGAAAGGTGGGGTAAGAAGGTATATAACTCGGCCACCCTAGCCATGAGGGCCTTAAACTGTCAGTTTCATATGATTAAATATCAACAGTTTCTGTTATCACAATTTAAAAACAAAATGTCTCAACCTGAACAACCAGATTTAAAAGAGTTACAGGATATGTTGCATAGTGCAGAGCAAGTGGGTAAACACACCTTACAATGTGGTTATGATGCCCTAGAGGCCTCCAGTAGAGCGGCTGCTACAGGATCAGTCATTCGTAGACATGCCTGGCTTAGGGAACAAAATTTGCCTGATCATGTGAAAGCTAAACTTCTTGATGCTCCTTTACAAAAGGATGTACTTTTTGGTACTAATGCTGAGGATATACTAGAAAAATGGAAGAAAAAGCCAAATCTATGCAAACTGTCAAAGCTTTCTTACAGGTTCAGCCACCACGTTTTAGCAGGAATTGGCCTTCAAAAAACTGGTCATTTCCAGCCACTGACAAGCCCCAAAGAGGTAGATACAGACGCACAAGGGGCAGAGGACACTCACAAGGATCATATAGAGGCAGACAATGGCAATCTCCGGCACCAACAGGTGGTGAAGACAGTGCACAACATTACAGGAAGAAAACCCAATGACTCCCTCATTTCCATGCCAAGCAAGTCTCAGCTGGCAGCACCTTTGGGAGGGAAACTAGCATTATTTGCAAGCAATTGGCATATCGTCACAACAGACAAATGGATACTGGACATTATAAACAGAGGCTACAAATTTCAATTTCACACTCTTCCAAAAATGAGAGGCATGCCAAACCTGCCACAAAATCAAAGGGCAGAGGCACAACTGCAAATTTCAAAGCTCCTAAACATGAGAGCTATACAAAAGGTACCTACGCACCAACAGGGTCAAGGTTTTTATTCAAGACTCTTTCTAGTACCAAGAAAAGGAACCGACTGGAGACCCATTCTGGACTTATCCATCCTAAACACATTTCTGCTCGTACCAAAATTCAAGATGCTCACATTACAGCAACTTCTTCCCATGCTGGGCAAGGAGTTTTGGCTGGTAACATTGGACCTCAAGGAGGCATACCTGCATGTCCCAATCAGACAAAGCTGCAGAAGATACCTCAGATTTCTTGCAGGTTCAATCCACTGTCAATTCTCTGCATTGCCCTTTGGCAAGTGCCTGGCATCAGTGATTGCCTTTTGCAGACTTCAAGGGATACAAATTTACCCTTATCTGGACGACTGCCTGATCCAAGCGGACAGCAAACACATACTACTGGAGCATCTGGCATATGTGACACGGTTACTGTTTTCTCTGGGGTGCACCATCAACAAGGAGAAATCAAGGCTAACACCATCTCAGGAAATAACCTTCCTGGGTGCCAGCTTGGACACAAACACCCAGATGGCATATCTTACGCCAGAAAAACAAGGGCAATTATCTCAGTACTTCAAAACACTAGCAAAAAGTACCAGGCTTACTGCAAGGAAAATCCTGCAGGCTCTGAGATTCATGGCATCTTGCATTCTGCTAATCCCATGTGCAAAGTTGCATATGAGGAAACTTCAATGGTACCTAAAAAATCTATGGTCTCAACACAGTCACAGTTTGGAAGCAATTATACCAATAATTCCATGTTTACAAAAGGAATTTCTATGGTGGGCCCAAGCATGTCAAGTAAACACAGGCCTTCCATTCTGCAAGCCTCAAGCAAAACAAGTCATAACCACAGACGCCTCAGATTACGCCTGGGGGGCGCACATGAAGGACAAGTGCATTCAGGGCAGATGGTCCCACAAGGAAAAGCACCTTCACATCAATCAAAAAGAAATGCTAGCAGTAATAAATGCAATTACAGCTTTCAAGGTCTTCCTGCATCCAGGACAATTACTGATAAGAACAGACAACACCACAGTTATGTGGTACATAAACAAACAAGGAGGAACACATTCATACCCCTTGTGCAGACTAGCCATGACTCTTTGGAACTTGGCTCTGGAAATACAGATCTAACTTCAAGCACAGTACTTGCCAGGACTGGAAAACACACTGGCAGACACTCTGAGCAGGAATATGACAGATCCACATGAATGGAAGTTACATCCAAAGGTGTTTACGGAAATAATCGAAGCGTGGGGGAGGCCAGACATAGATCTTTTTGCCTCCCACAGGAACCATCAATTGAAAAAGTTTTGTTCAAGGACCTTCCATCCAAAGGCCTGGAAAGTGGGCGCCTTTCTTTCAGTTGGACAGCATGGACAGTTTATGCATTCCCACCTCTGCCTCTTCTGTCCAAGGTGCTTTTGAAAGCAAGAACAGACAAACCGAGGATGATACTGATTGCTCCAGATTGGCCAAGGCAACAATGGTATCCACTCCTGAGGAGCCTAGCATACTCCTCCCTGGTCCCTGCCTCTAATACCCCTTCTGCTGACTCAGAACAGCTACAAAACCCTTCACAGTCAGCTGAAAACACTCAACCTCGCTGCATGGAAAATTCCTTAACACCACAACAGACCCTACTCTCCAAGGAGGTGCAGGATGTCATTTTGGAGGCGAGAAGACCATCTGCTAGAAAAGCTTACTCCGCAAAATGGAAGCGGTTTTGCTGTTGGAATGAGAAAAAAGGACAGGACCCTAGAAAACTGAACTTGCCTCAGGTTTTACAGTACCTAGCTGAACTGCTGAACAGTGGACTTTCATTTTCTTCCATTAAAATACATGCCTCAGCCATTTCTGCAGAATTCAACACGGATCCTCCCTTATTCTCTCACTCACTCTTACGACAGTTCCTCAGAGGGGCTAAGAATATAAGACCTCCAAGGAAGCAACCAATACCAGCCTGGGACCTTAATTACATACTAGAAAAATTAACATTGCCTCCTTTTGAACCTGCTGCCTCAACAGATCTGCAATATTTGTCCTGGAAAACAGCTTTCCTTCTGGCCATCACTTCAGCTCATAGGGTTTCTGAACTACAGGCCCTCATGGCGGTGCAGCCCTTCCTCATCTTCCATCAGGATAGGGTTTCCCTTCGTACTAACCCATCTTTTATGCCAAAGGTGGTATCCAGGGTAGCCTTAAACCAAGCCATACACCTACCTACCTTTTATCCCAACCCTCAAAACAAAGAGGAAAGGCTGCTTCACTCTTTAGACATCCATAGGCAGCTACGTTACTACTTGGACAGAACAAAGTCCTTCAGGAAATCAGAACAACTTTTGTGTCCTATGCGTAGGGGCTCAAGGGAAACCAGTTACCAAACAGACCATTTCCAAGTGGATTGGCCACTGCATACGTTTTTGTTACTCCTATCATGGAAAATCTGTCCCTACTGGTATCAGATCTCACTCCACCAGGGCCACAGCCACCTCTACAGCCTTCCTAAGAGGTGTGCCTACTAAGGATATTTTGGAGGCAGCCACTTGGAGTTCTGTACATACCTTCACAAAACACTACCACCTGCCCCTATATTCCAGAACAAGAGCAGGCTTTGCCACTGCTGTTTTGCAGGGCATTCTGGCTCAACCCAGTTCCTCATAGTACCTACCACCCAATGCATAGCTTTGGGACTCTACCCATCTGTGATTACTGCAGCTGTATGCACGATGGACATAGTACAGTTTTGTACCTACCATAAATGTAGATGTTCGAGTGCTAATACAGCTGCAGTACAGGTTTCCCTCCCTCCTTCCCCACTTGGTAAGGGCATGGGGCCTAACATCCTCTTCATGCTTCCTGACTGGGTTATCCTGCTATGTTTTATTTGCTTGCTTACACTGATTTTGCATTACTTTGCATTGCTTGCATATGTGGATAAGCCTTATTTATGTATTGCCTTCCTTTTGGGGGCACCTGACATCTGGGGCAAGAAAGACTGAAGAACATGGCGTCGGCTGTGTCTTATATACTCTGGCCTTCCTGACGTCAGAAGAGTAGCGGCGACAACCGGCCCAGACCAAGACTTTGGAATTTGGCCGACCGAGGGATCGCCTGACGGCTGAAAACCCATCTGTGATTACTGCAGCTGTATTAGCACTCGAACATCTACATTTATGGTAGGTACAAAACTGTACTTTTCAGACACTCAATTTGGCAGCTTGGCTTATTCCCTAACCCCATATCAGTCTGTCAACCTCAGTAAACAGGTTCTAGATGTTATACGTGAGGCCAGATGCCATAGCACTAGAAAGTCTTGTGCTGACAAATGGAAAAGGTTCTGCATCTGGATCCAGGCTAAGGGAGCCAGTACGGCACAGCCATCCCTCCCTGTCATCCTGGATTACTTAGCTGACCTACTACACAGTGACCTCTCTTTCTTCTCTATAAAAATGCATGCCTAGGCTATCTCTACTCATTTCCCCACTGAGCAGCCCCCTTTTCTCACAACCTTTGATCACACAGTTCCTAAGAGGGACTAGCAACTTGAGGCCACCCAGATGAGCACCAACCCCAGCTTGGGACCTTAACTTTGTGTTGGAAAAGCTCACCCTGCCCCCTTTCGAACCAGCTTCTTCTGCAGAGCTAAAATTTCTCTCCGGGAAGACACCTTTCCTTCTGGCCATCACTTCAGCCAGAAGAGTCTCCGAGCTACAAGTGCTCATGGTTGTGGAATCCTGCATCATCTTCATGCTGACAGGGTATCCCTCAGAACTTACCCGTCCTTCATGTCCAAGGTAGTGTCCAGTGTGGCCCTCAACCAATCCATTCATTTGCCCACCTTTTTTTCTAATCCCCAGACCAAGGAGAAAAGGATCCTGCACGCTCTAGATGTGCTCAGATTCTATCTAGACAGGACTAAGTCCTTCAGAAAGTTTGATCAATTGCTGGTTAGCTTTGCTACAGGGGCAGAAGGCAAAGCCATCTCCAAACAAACCATTTCCAAATGGATAGCACACTGCATCCATTTCTGCTACAAACAACATGGAAAGCCTCCCCCCAAGGGGGTCAGGGCTCACTCTACAAGAGCAGCCTCCACCTCTGCAGCTTTCCTCAGAGGAGTCGCCACCAAGGACATCATGGAGGCTGCCACCTGGACATCTATTCACACTTTTACCAAACACTACCACCTGCCTCTTCTCCAAATCCAGGGCAGGGTTTGCCTCTGCAGTCTTGCAAGGCATCCTAGCCAGATCCTAATTTTCTTGACTGCCTCCACCCATTTCCTCAGCTTTGGGAATCAACCCAAATGGGATGACTGCAACAGTGAAACACGAAGAACATAGTACAGTTGTGTACACTTACCATAAATGTAGATGTTCAAGTGTATTCACTGTTGCAGTCCTGGTTTCCCTCCCTCCATCCCCCTTTCTTCTCTTTCCTTACACGGGACATATTGATATTTACTTTCTACTGGTGAGGTTCTTTCACCAGAACGTGACTCCTGCTTGGGGGCTCCTGACAGGTTAGGGCAAGAAAAACTGATGTAATGGTGTCAGCTGCCTTACTTTATACTACTGACGACCTGACGTCAGTCCTCAAGCGACAGCAGCTGACGCAGAAATACTACGTCTCTGGTATTCGGGACGGCCAAGGGCTACCCTTGCAGGGAAAACCCAAATGTGATGACTGCAACAGTGAATACACTCTAACATTTACATTTATGGTAAGTGTACACAACTGTACTTTCCCTCAGGACAGGAGGGACTAGGCTTCTACTCCCGCCTTTTCTTGGTCCCAAAAAGGGTGGCTCCTGTAGACCTATCCTGGACCTCTCATACCTAAACCTGTTCCTACAGGTCCCCTCCAAACTCTTTTACCCCTCATCCCATCTCAAGCCTTCATGGTCACTCTAGACCTAAAAGATGCATACTTGCACATCCCAGTCAGACCCTCCCACAGGAGATTCCTACGCTTCTCTGGGCCCTCTTCTCATTTTCAATTTACTGCCTTGCCCTTTGGCTTGTCTACAGCACCTAGAGTTTTTACCAAGTGCTTAGCCCCAGCCATTGCAGAAACAAGGGAGTACAAATCTACCCTTACATGGACGACATTCTCATTTTGGCAGAATCAGAGTCCACCCTTTTGACCCATCTCCAATTCACCATGTCCCTACTGCACAAACTGGGTTTCACCCTCAACCTTCAAAAATCCTCTCTCCTCCCACAACATGACAAGGTTTTCCTTGGGTGCAGAATCAGAACATATCTAATGAGATCCTTCCTCCCACCAGACAAAGTACAGTCCCTCTCCTCCCATTTTCTAAGCCTATTGACAGAATCGCACATGACTGCAAAACAGTTTCTGTAAACTGTATGTCTCATGGCTGCCACCATCCCCATGCTCCCACTAGCAAGGATGCATATGAGGAAATGCCAGTGGTACCTAAAGAATGTTTGGTCTCAGTGCCAACAGCCTCTAGACAAACTCATCCCCCTTCTGCCCTGCCTAAAAATAGAGCTGAAGTGGTGGATTCAGTAGGTTTCCAGCAACTAGGGAATTCCTCTGCAGCTCCCTCCTGCTGCTCAGTCCATGCACACGGATGCATCCAACCTATGGTGGGGGAGCAACCCTACAGGGCTACAGGGTACAACAGTGCTGGTCCCCTGCCGTGCAAAAACAATACATCAATGTCAGGGAAATGACTGCTGTCCTGCTAGCTGTAAAAGCCTTCCTTTCCATCCTGCAACCAGGGATACTCCACACAGTGACAGACAACACTACTGTCATGTGGTACCTAAACAAGGAGGGACAAAGGTGTACCAGTTATGTCAGATAACCCTGCAAATCTGGGAAATGGCAGTAAAACACAACCTCTTCCTGAAAGCTTCATACATCCCCTCTCAGGAAAACAAGCAAGCGGACTTGCTCAGCAGAACCTCCTCTCTGCAACATGTGTGGATGTTGCACAGGGATACCTTTTGACACATAGTCCACCAGAGGGGCACACCTCAAGTGGATCTGTTTGCTTACCCCCAGAACAGACAACTAAACAAATTTTGCAGCAGGACTCACTCATCACTAACCTGGAGAGTGGATGCCTTCAGCTTTACATGGCAGGAAATGTTCCTATATGCCTTCCTTCCCTTTCCTCTAATTCAGAGAGTCCTTCTGAAAATCAAGAAGGAACAACCAAAAATCTTGCTGGTGACTCCCTTTTGGCCAAGGCAGCACTGGTGGTTCCTCCTGCTTTCTCTAGCCAAGAGCAGTCATCACAAGTTATCCCACAAAGTGGACCTACTAACGCAGCAACAGGGATCCCTCCTTCACCCACAACTGTCTTTAGTGCACCTAACTCTGTGGGTGATCAACTTTTGATCCCTTTTAGACACTACTCAGATGATGTGCTATCAGTCCTGAGGGAGGCCCGGAAACTAACTACTAGAAAAAAACTATTTGTCTAAATAGCAGAGATTCTCGAAATGGTGTTCCCTTAGAGACAAGGACCCATTTCTGGCAGATCCACCCCTTGTCCTGAACTATACCTGTGAACTCATTAAGGAGGGACTAGCTTACTTTTCTGTCAAAGTCCATCGTTCTGAGATTTCTGCATGCTTGCCTTTACAGCCATCTCTTCTTTCCAGACTGGACGTAAAACTTTTCCTGAGAGGGGTCTTGCACATCAGACCACCAAGAAAGCCCATCTCTCCTCCCTGGGGTCTCAACTTAGTGCTGGAAAAGAAAAGTTACCCTACCCCCTTTTGAGCACGCCAGCACAGCATCTCTTCAGATGTGCACATGGAAAACCATTCTATTAGTGCCCATTGCCTCTGCTAGAAGAGTATCTGAATTACAGGCCATGATGGCTTGCCCTCCTTACACCACCTTCCACAATGACAGGGTGACCCTATGCACAAACCCCTCCTTTATGGCCAAAGTAGTAAATGAACTGTCCTTAAACCAGTCTATTCACCTACCCACCTTCTTCCCTTCCCCTACTAACTCTGTGGGAGAGGATTCTCCATTCCCTGGATGTACATAGACAACTGAGATTCTCCTTGGACAAAACTAAGTCCTTCAGAAAATCTGACCAACTGTTCATTTCCTTCCATACCAGGGCTTTGGATAAGGCAGTCTCCAAACAAATCATCTCCTCCTGGATCAGGAAATCCATCCTGTTTTGCTGCTCTCATCATCACAAACCATTGCCTCAAGGAGTGCAAGCACATTCTACTAGAGGCATGGCTACCTCAAAGGCCTTCATGAAAGGGCTAGACACAGCCTCCATCATGGAGGTAGCCAACTGGTCTACAATCATACTTTCACTAAGCACTACAAGCTCGACCAAGTCTCTAGAGGCAGGGCAGGATTTGCCAGGACAATCGTACAGAGATTCTTGGAATCCTCTACCACTGCCACCTCCTAACATTCCTCCTAGCTGTGGTACTCTCCCACAGTATGAATACTGCAACATGGGAATAGAAGGACATAGAATAGTTATGTAAAATCTTACCATAACCATAGATGTCCTTCTCTTCCATGTTGCAGTATTCCATCCCACCCTCCAACCCCCTGGTATCCTCAGTCTTCTCCGGTGTATCCTCTCCCTACAGGCCAGTCTCTACAGCCCTGCAGGGACATTTGCTTTTGCTTCTCCTTGGCCTTATGGTCTGTTCTCTGGGCTTCAAGGTCTGAGGTCTGTGCGTGCCAATGTCACATTTATACTCAATGGTTTATGGCCGTACGTGTGACGTCCCATGCACCTACGGCAGCCAGGCTTAAGCTTTTGTATAGGAGCCAATGCCTGGTCGCTTGAGGGCTGGAAATCCCACAGTATGAATACTGCAACATGGAAGACAAGGACATCTATGGTTATGGTAAGATTTTACGCAACTATTCTATCTTGTTTGCAAAAAAAAACATAATCATTACCTCTAAACAAGCCAACATATCCAGACAAGACTAAGAAGAGATTCAGAGACTTTATAATCAAATTGTCAAGAAAACAGCCGCCTGATCCTCCAGGAGCGAAGTCGGGGAAGGAGGGTGGGAAGCAAGAATGAAGGCGAGATGGACAACAAACATGGAACGTTATAGTGAGTACATAACTTTTTAATGTTATTTTGCCCTATTTCGCCTTAATTTTTTTGCTGGATGAGATAGCGTCCCTAGCACCTTCTTTCTTGAGTGGCTCAAGGGAAAATACTCTTCAGAACAGTGGACCCAAAAGAGGCCCTGTTCCTGGAGGCCAAATCGACTTTGTAATGAGAGATAAAGGTATGAGACTTTACCCATGTTGCTGCTGCACAAATGGAATCCATAGGTAGGCTCGCCTGGAAGGCAGATGAAGCTGCAGTAGCTCTTGTGGAATGGCCTTTCACTTTCCCTGGGAGATGTTCATCGTGCATACAGCTGCAGTCATAACAGATGGGTTTTCCTGCCGTCAGGCGGGTCCTCGGTCGGCCGAATTCCAAAGTCTAGGTCCGGCGTCATGTCGCTTCTTCCCTGACGTCAGTGCGACAGGGGTATAAAAGAACCAGCCGACGCCATTTTCTTAAGTCTTTCTTGCCGCGCGGTGCCCGAAGCAGAAGCAGTTCGCAAGTGCCGGTCGGCCAGCTCCTGAGATTACGAATATTTTCAACCGAAGTCTTCTTGAAAGCTAAGTACCCAGTTGGGGAAACTTTTCTTGCCTCAGACCGATGTCAGACAAAGTTAATAATTGCATTTCATGTGGGAAGCAAATACCGCATAAGGATTTTCATTCCCTCTGCATTCCTTGCTTAGGCCCAGACCATGAAGTCTCGGCCTGTCGTTTTTGTGCTACATTATTAAGCGTCGGGCGGAGTTCGCCCAACACTATTTTGGCAAAAAGTTTAATTACATTATGTCGTCGGATACTCCGACTCCAGTTTTGAGTAAAAGACGCAAAGATAAGGACTGATATACGAGGTCCGCGACTTCTACCGACACCACGCTAAAGCCCGACTACAGGTGCTCCGGTTCTCAGAGAGGCGCCTACTACCTGACTACCGATGACACTTCTTTGGCGGTGTCTTCTGTGCCCGAGGTCGCAGGCTCTTCGGCCCACACCCCGACTACAGATATCGAAGCCACTCTTGGCAGGGAAACTCAGAGTTTAGACAGGCCTACCACCTCTCAAGGTGTCTTCAGGCCTTCTTCTTCTTTTTCCATTAAGGCTTTCACTAAGTCTAAAGCAGCCATGCATACTAAAAGACAAGCTCCACAGGGCCCCTCTCAAGGCCCCATTCCTAAAAAGCAGATGCTCAAAATGGCTGAGGATTTGATTACTCTTATCAGGGGTTCTCAACCCCCCTCGGACAAAATGCCCAGAGTGGAGGAAGAATACCCTTCCTCGGACCAGGCCTCCATTACTTCAGAACATTCTGAAGACCAGGAACATTCATACTCCCCTTTTGAAGATTCTGATGCAGAGGAGTCCATTTCCTCTGTCTCCCCTCCTGAGGATTACTCTTTTGGAGAAACCTTACATACCCTGAGGGAACACTTCCACTGGGAAGGCCAAGAGTACTCAGACTCCAAGAAAAGGCGTAGGGATTTTCTCTTGCTCCCTCAGCACAGGCCTCTGGCTATACCTCCTGTCTTAGACATACTAGATGATGTGTATTCGGAGGCCAGCCTTAACCCAGATTCTTTACCTCCAGCTCCAGTCAAGCCTGACAGGTATTACTGGGTTCCTGATTCACACCAATTCCTATACAAAAGCCATGCGGCTGACCCAGAAGCTATTTCACAGGGTCCCAAGGGAATTAAGGCCTCCACTGCCAAAAATCCATTACCTTCAGAGAGAGATTCCAGGGCTTTAGAAAGGTGGGGGGAAAAAGTTATACACCTTGGCCACCTTAACCATGAGGGCATTAAACTGTCAGTTCCATATGTTAAAGTATCAACAGTTTCTGTTATCTCAGTTGAAAAGCAAAATGTCACAACCTGAACAACCAGACTTGAAGGAGTTGCAGGATTTGTTACATAGTGCAGAGCAAGTGGGTAAACATACCTTGCAATGTGGTTTTGATGCTTTAGAGGCCTATCAGTCATACGTAGACATGCTTGGCTCAAAGAGCAAACCTTACCAGATCATGTCAAAGCTAAATTACTATATGCACCTCTTCAAAAAGATGTATTGTTTGGTGTTAAAGCTGAGGAGGAATTAAAGAAAATGGAGGAAAAAGCAAAATCATTGCAAACAGTGAAAGATTTCCTACAGGTACAACCTCCACGTTTCAGTAGAAATTGGCCTTCAAAAAATTGGTCCTTTCCAGCCACGGACAGACCCCAAAGAGGTAGATACAGGCGCCCGAGGGGTAGAGGACAATCTCAAGGATCATTTAGAGGCAGACAATGGCAAGCACCTACACAAAGAGGTGGTGAGGATAGTTCACAGCCATTCAGAAAGCAGAACCAATGACTTTCCCCTTTACATGCCAAGCAAGGCTCAAATGGCAGCACCTTTAGGTGGAAAACTGGCATTATTTTCGAAAAATTGGCATATTGTCACAAAAGACAAATGGATCCTGGACATTATAGACAGAGGCTACAGATTCCACTTTCACACCCTTCCAAAAATGAGAGGCATGCCAAACCTGCCACACAATCAAAGGGCAGAGGCACAAAAACAAATTTCAGATCTTATGGACATGAAAGCTATTCAAGAGGTACCTGCACAAGAACAGGGTCAAGGTTTTTATTCCAGACTATTCCTGGTACCAAGAAAGGGCAAAGATTGGAGACCTATTTTGGACCTATCCATCCTAAACACATTTTTACTCGTACCAAAATTCAAGATGCTCACATTACAGCAGCTTCTTCCCATGCTGGGCAAGGAGTCTTGGCTGGTAACACTGGACCTCAAGGAGGCATACCTGCATGTCCCAATCAGACAAGATTGCAGAAGATACCTCAGATTTCTTGCAGGTTCAACCCATTATCAATTCTCTGCATTGCCCTTTGGCTTATCTACTGCGCCCAGAGTGTTCACGAAATGCCTGGCATCAGTAATTGCCTTCTGCAGACTTCAAGGGATGCAAATATACCCATATTTGGACGACTGCCTGATCCAAGTGGACAGCAAACACATACTTCTGAAACATCTGGCGTTTGTAATAATGTTGATGAATTCTCTGGGATACACAGTCAACAAAAAGAAATCAAGGCTAATACCCTCTCAAACAATAATTTTCCTGGGTGCCAGCTTGAATACAAATACCCAGATGGCCTACCTCACGCCAGAGAAACAAGGGCAACTAACTCAATACTTCAGAAAACTGGCAACCTTCACCAGGCTGACTGCAAGGAAAATCCTGCAGGCTCTGGGATTCATGGCATCTTGCATCCTGCTAATCCCATGTGCAAAGCTGCATATGAGGAAACTTCAATGGTACCTAAAAAACTTATGGTCTCAACACAGCCACAGTTTGTAAACAATTATACCACTGATTCCATGTCTTCAAAAGGAATTTCTGTGGTGGGCTCAAGCATGCCAAAGAAACACAGGTCTCCCATTCTGCAAGCCTCAAGCAAATCAAGTCATCACAACAGACACCTCGGACTACGCCTGGGAGGCGCACATGACAGATCGGTGCATTCAGGGCAAATGGTCCCAAAAAGAAAAGCACCTACACATCAATCAAAAGGAAATGCTAGTAGTAATAAATGCTATTATGGCTTTCAAAGACCTACTGCATCCATGCCAGCTATTGATAAGGACAGACAACACCACAGTAATGTGGTACATAAACAAACAGGGAAGAACCCATTCATATCCCCTATGCAGGCTAGCCATGTCTCTTTGGAACAGGGCTCTGGAATTACAAATCCAACTTCAAGCACAGTTCCTGCCAGGCAAGGAAAACACGCTGGCAGACAACCTAAGCAGAAATATGACAGATCCACACGAATGGAAGTTGCATCCTCAAGTTTTTACGAAGATAATTCAAGCATGGGGAAGGCCAGACATAGATCTCTTTGCCACCCACAGAAATCACCAATTGACAAAATTCTGCTGAAGGAACTTTCATCCACAGGCCTGGAAAGTGGACGCACTCTCTTTCAGTTGGACAACAATGACAATTTATGCCTTTCCACCTCTTCCTCTGTTGCCCAAAGTTCTATTAAAAGCCAGAGCAGGCAGACCAAAGATGGTTCTCATTGCTCCAGACTGGCCAAGACAACACTGGTACCCACTCCTGAGGAGCCTGACGCATTCCCCACCATGGATCCTGCCTCTAATGCCTCTTCTACTGACTCAGCACAACTTCAAAACTCTTCACAGTCAGCTGAAAACACTCAATCTAGCCGCATGGAAGATTCCTTAAATTTACAACAGACCCTACTCTCCAAGGAGGTGCAGGATGTCATTTTGGAGGCCAGAAGGTTTTGTGCTTGGAATCAGAAAAAGGGTCAGAATCCTGGAATACTGAATTTACCTCAAATATTACAGTACCTAGCTGAGATGCTAAGCAGTGGACTTTCATTCTCCTCCATCAAAATCCATGCCTCAGCCATTTCTGCAGAATACAACACTGATCCTCCTTTATTCTCTCACCCCCTCTTAAGACAGTTCCTCAGAGGGGCTAAGAATATAAAACCCCAAAGGAAGCAACCAGTACCTGCTTGGGACCTCAATTTCATTTTAGAAAAACTGACCTTGCCTCCTTTTGAGCCAGCTGCTTCAACAGAACTGCAATACTTGTCCTGGAAAACAGCCTTCCTTCTGGCTATCACCTCAGCTCGCAGGGTTTCGGAACTACAAGCCCTCATGACTGTACAGCCTTCCATCATTTTCCATCAGGACAGAGTTTCCTTACGAACCAATCCTTCCTTTATGCCAAGCGTAGTATCCAGGGTAGCCTTGAATCAGGCTATCCACTTACCTTTTACCCTAATCCTCAAAACAAAGGGGAGAGACTACTACATTCCTTGGACATTCACAGACAGCTACGTTATTATTTGGACAGAACAAAGCCTTTCAGAAAATCAGAGCAACTCTTTGTGTCCTATGCTACAGGTGCTCAAGGGAAGCCTATTTCCAAACAGACAATCTCAAAATGGATAGCCCACTGCATACGCTTTTGTTACTCTTTTCATGGTAAAACTGTACCTGCAGGCATCAGATCTCACTCCACAAAGGCCACAGCTACCTCTGCAGCTTTCCTCAGGGGGTTCCTACCAAAGATATTTTGGAAGCAGCCACTTGGAGTTCTGTACATACTTTCTCCAACCACTATCAGCTACCATTATACTCCATATCTAGAGCAGACTTTGCCACTGCAGTCTTGCAGTGCATCCTGGCTCCTCCTAGTTCCACTTAGTGCCTACCACCCCTTTTTTAGCTTTGGGATTCTACCCATCTGTTATGACTGCAGCTGGATGCACGATGAACATAGTACAGTTTTGTACCTACCATAAATGTAGATGTTCGAGTGCTAATACAGCTGCAGTCCGGGTTTCCCTCCCTCCTTCCCCTCGTGGGACAGGCCTAATGAATAACACCTCCTCATACAACCTGATTGGGGTATTCTTTTATGGTGTATTTGCTTGCAACTACTGTTTTTTGATTATATTGCATTGCATTATTACATAAATTTATGTATTGCCTTCCTTCTGGGGGCACCTGACATCGGGGGCAAGAAAAACTGAAGAAAATGGCGTCGGCTGGTTCTTTTATACCCCTGTCGCACTGACGTCAGGGAAGAAGCGACGACATCCGATGCCGGACCTAGACTTTGGAATTCGGCCGACCGAGGACCCGCCTGATGGCAGGAAAACCCATCTGTTATGACTGCAGCTGTATTAGAACTTGAACATATGGTAGGTACAAAACTGTACTTTCTCTGTTCTGCGAATTGTATGTATAGATGATAGTCTGTAAGCCATTTAGAAAGTGTGACCTTTGAAATTGGGAACCCTTTCTTTTTTTCTGAAAAAGACACAAAACAGTTGGTCTGACTTTCTGAAATCTTTTGTTCTATGCATGTAGAAACGCACTTGTCTATGCACATCCAACTGGTGTAATTTGTATTCTGCCTTGTTGCCATAGTTTGGGAAAAAAAATGGTAAGTCAGTGGATTGATTTAAATTGGCCTCTGAGCACACTTTTGGTAGGGACAAAGGATTAGTCCATAAGGAAACTCTGTCTTCGTGAAAGGTTATGTACGGAGGGCATATAGACAAAGCTTAAAGTTAAGACACTCACTTAGACGTAATAGCCACCAATAATGCTGTCTTCCACGACAAAAACTTTTGTCACATGATGCAGGTTCAAAAGGGGATAGAAACAATAGAGAGAGAACAGAATTTAGGTCCCATGGCACTGGAGGCCTTAGTAAGAATGTACCCTTTAAGAATACTTTGCAAAGCCTGCAGGACATGGTTTTTAGTCCCATTTTCCTGATATGGTAGTTTGGTGTAGTGGCTAATTGAACTCAAATTGTAGCTACTGCCGCACCCTCGTTAAAATGTTTAGCCAGAAAATCTAACGCTGCTGTGATAGGGTCAGTAAAAGGGTTCAATGTTAAAATCTCATCCATTTGCTTGAGTATAATTTCCTGGTTGATGCCGTATGTGAGGAAATCACTATATGTCTAACTGCAGGGGAGATGTCAGGGAGTTTGGCTATTTGTGGAACTGGAGCAGCCAAGCTGTCAATTTCAGGGTTTGTATCGATGGATGTAACGTCCCCAACGGATGAGTCAGAAGGTCTGGAACTGGGTCTAGAATCCACGGTTCCTCCTGGAGATGGGGCCACAGAAAGGGGAACCAAATCTGATGAGGCCAGTGTGGTGTAATGAGAATTGCTGTGCTGCTCAATGTACTTACTGGCTTTCTGAAGAACCTTTGGTATCAAGGGGAAAGGGTGGAAAAGCGTAAAGGAGTCCCGGGGGCCAATCGTGTACAAGTGCATCTCTTGGTATCTGCCCCGGAGGGGGAATCAGGGCAAAATAGCTGCTGCAATTGGCGTTCATGGACGTGGCGAAGAGGTCGCAGCAAGGCTGACCCCAGTGGTGGAAAATCTCTTTCGCAACTTCTTGTTTTAGGGACCACTCGTGGGGTATCAGAATAGCTCTGCTGAGTTTGTCCGCTGTCACGTTGGATTTCCCCGAGATGTGCATTGCTGTCAGAAAGCATTGAGAAGAGACCGCCCATTGCTATACCCTCTGTGTTTCTGGATATAGGGGGTAGGATTTGGTTCCTCCTTGTTTATGTACCACAGTACTGACATGTTGTCTGTCTGAATTGCAGTTGTTCCTAGTGGAAGAGAGTCCTGGAATGCTTGCAACATGAAAAGCACCACTCCCATCTCTAGGACATTGATATGCAAGTGGTTTTCGTGTTCCTGCCAAATGCCTTGGACAGTATTTCCCAGATAATGCACCCCCCCCTTATCTGAGAAGCATCCATGGTCACCGTGGCTACTGGTTGTGGGAAGACAAATGGTCGGCCTACGGTCAGTTGAGTTGAGTGAAGCCACCAGCGCAGGTCCTTTTTGCAGGATTCTGTTATGATGATCTTGTGAGACAAGGGTAGATTCTGCATGGACCACTGGGGAAAAAAGCAGCCATTGAAGAACTCTCATATGTAGATGAGCTAGAGGTACCAAAATTATTGCAGCTCTCATGGTACCCAGAAGCTTCAAAACAGTCTTCGCCTGTACTCTCCTTTTGGGTAAAAAGCTCTCGATTTGATGATTCAAGGTCTGAATACTCTCAGGGGGAAGTTTGGCCAACATTTTCCTTGTGTCTAAATCTGCACCTATGAATACGAGATGCTGTGATGGCAACAAGGCACATTTTTCGAAGTTTATTGTAATGCCTAGCTGAGGACACAATGGTTTTGTCCCTTGCTTTTGTTAGTAGTTGCTTGGTGTTGGTGGTTAGGAGACCGTCGTCTAGGTATGGAAACACTTGGAATCCTAGACACCTCAAGTGAGTCGTAACCACTGCCATGCATTTGGTGAACACTCTTGGGGCTGTAGTGAGACCAAACGGCAGGGCTCAAAACTGGTAATGACTGGCTGCCAGTCAAACACGCAAATGTCTCCTGGATCGCCTGTTCATTTTTATGTGGTAGTATGCATCCTGGAGATCTATCGAGCACATCCAATTGTCTTTCCCCAGAAAGGGGAGTATTGACTCCAATGTCAGCATCCGGAATTTTGATTTCTTGACAAACTTATTTAGTCTGCTGAGGTCCAGAATTAGCCTCCAGTCCCCTGTCTTTTTTGAAACTAAAAAGAACCTTGAGTAGGTTTTGGATCCAGTTTGGTCTGTGGGGACATTTTGGATGACTCTTTTTTTTTTTTCCTAGCAACTTTTGTACCTCTAGAGGTGCATAATCGCCTTGACTGGGTGGAACATCTGGGACTGATTGTTTTTCTAATGGGAGAGAGGAAATGATATGTAATAACCTCTGGATATGATCGTTTGTACCATTTGTCTTTTGTGATTTCTAGTCAGGATTTGGATACGACGACAAGCGACCCCCGACTGCCTTCAGAGACGGACAGGTGGGTCTTTTCTCAGGAGCACCAAAAGGGTTTTTCAAGGAAGGAGTCCCTGTCACCCTGGTTCTGCAGACCCCCTCTGCCGCGAGGTTGGTGTCCTCCATTGCTACTTTCCCCTCTGCCCCTAGTGGAAGAATCACCATGTGCATCTGGGAAGGCTGTTTGGGACTTACAGAACCACATTCCCCCTCCCCCCTTCTGACCTTTGGGATAAGGTCAAGTGGGGAGGGAGAAACGGACTCCCATGGCAGACAGAGTCTTTCCCTCCTGTTCACACCTGGTTACGGTCTCTGTAACTTTGGGCCTGAACAATGATGAACCATCAAAGGGGGCATTAATAAAAGAAGACATCAAGGGTTCTGCAAAATCGCATAAGCGCATACAGGAATGTCTCTTTAAAGAAATTCCTGTACCCCCTGCCCTGCTCGCTCCACTGACCCCATAAGAAATCAGTCGCATGGAGGAGTTTACCAAGGAGTTTAAGGTGGAGAGCTAGGAGGAAACCTTATCCGAAACCTCTGCAGCTACAGTACCTTGAAGGGCATCTTCTAGTTCCTTTAGGAGATCCCTCTGTAGTCTAGTGAAATGGGTCAGGTAGTTCAGCGATCTAATGGTAAATACCACTGAAGAAAACATATGTTTTCCATATCTGTCCATCGTTCGAGACTCTTTGTTCGGTGGATGAACTGATGAGAAAGTCTCTGACAATTCCTTCTTTGTGGCCGCCGTCACCACCATAGCATCTACCGGGATGCCTTTGCTAAGGAACTCCTTTTCCGAAGGTGCTGTGATGAACTTATTTGGCCTCCTAGGAAAAGGTTCCACTAAATCTGGAGAGCCCCATGCCTTTCGACTAATTACATTCATTAACTGGTCAAAAGGCGGAGACATCCAAGAGGTGGAAGGGCGAGACCTAAAAGCCTCCAGGTACACAGACTTGTCCTCAGAAGGGTTGGTGGGCTTCCAGCCACCCTTAAGGATCTCCAGGATGTCTGCAAAGGCGACATCTTCAGAGGGTGACCGTGGGGGACCCTTCTGACTCATCGAGGTCCGTGTCTGAGGTGATAGACTCCTTCGGGCAGTTCAGGTGCTTCCTCTCGCACAGTCTCTTTCGAGGGACCTCCTCAGAGGGGTACTCTGGAGAGGTGATGGAAGAGAGAGTTTCACCCACTGGATCCTCCTGGGGCTCAAAGTCACTATGCTTGGGGGGAGCGATGGGGCTGAGACTGACACTGGCGCTTGTGGGGGAAGAGTGCTTGGACCAGAGAGCGGAGCAGTCTGAGGTGACAGCACTCATTCCATCAGCTCAAAAGCTCCCTCATTCCACTCCAAAGAGATCCCCGGCTCCGAAGAACCAGAAGAGTGACTCTGAAGCAGAGCGGTTGGCTCTGAAGCCGATATAGAAGCTGAACTCAACTGTGCTGAGGCCTTAAGAGGTAGAATCAGGTTGGACAGCTGTCCAATCTGACTCTCCTCTCCTGACCCGACGGAAGAACGTCAGTTCCTAGACTTCTCAAATTCTGATGGAACCGAGGAAGTCGGAGCAGTTGTCTGAATCAGCGATCCTGTAGGAGGTCTCTGTCCCAATGGTTCAGCTGCGATTGGGTCCAAGCGCTCCAGCTCAGAAACCCCGGCCTGGATTGGGTCGGAGGAGGAACCGAAGAAGAGAGAGTGGTCTTTGTCGGCTCCAGTTCTTTCTGGGTCAGAGTCGACAGAATTTTAGTTAGTGCCGGCATCCGTAGGAGTCTCATCACCACCTGCTCCACATCATCATCCGATAAGCTTCTGGAGGATCGGGAGGACAAAGTTGGAGATCTCACTGATTGCAGAAGTAGAGACCTCAAATTAGGAAATACCGGCCCAATACAGGGGACTGGCTCTGAAACTGGAACTCTATCAGCTCCAAAACCACAACTGGTGCCGAAGAGGGAGATTTTCCTGAACCAAGAGCCCTTGGTTCCGAGACAGAATCTTTAGCCATTTTTTTAGGCGGCTCCGAAGATGAAGTCGAAGTCCTTTTCCCCAACTTCTCTGACCTAGAAGAAGGGGATTTGTCTGTAGATTTAATGCTCTGAGTCCCTTCTAAAGCCTCTGCAAAAGGGGTTTTTAATAGGCCTCTCACAATTAACTTGTTTTTATGCTCCATTAAAATCCTGGGGCTAAAGGCATGACAAAAGAACAGGACTCTTGTAAATGAAGGGCACCCAAACAGTAAACGCAACTAGTATGCCCATTTGTCAGAGACCTCTTTTGGCTACACTTGCTGCATTTTTTGAAACCCGAAGATTTCAACTCCTTAGGATCTTTTGACATGTTTCTAAACACACACATGACCCCAAATATTAAGGCAACCAGAAAAAACTCAACTAGACTTTTTTTTTTTTTTTTAAAGGTAAACCTTGAAACTACCCAAGTAAGGAAGAAGGAAAAGTTCTCTAACTTAAACTAACTACTCCTACTGAATAGACGAAAAAACACAAAATGGAAAAAGGAGAACGGCCCTCAAGTTAAATGGACTGCAGGGAGCCCTCTAACTTAAACGAGCTACCTTGAGAGGGGGATTAACCAAGCTCTCTAAATTAAATGAGCCTGGAAGCCGGGATAGGGAAAGTTCAACAATAACAGGCCTAGAGAAAAAAATGACAGCCTAAACAAGAGCCACCAAACATTAGCGGACTAAGCAAACATCACTAAAAGTGTAAGTTGAACAACAACAGTAATTAAAAATTTTTTAGTAAAAGGAGCAAAAGTAGACAATATATAAAGTAAATTCCATTTAGCCAGGAGCCTGCGTGGAAGTCACCCGGTCTTGTTTAGCAGCAAATAAGATCTGGGTAATCTTTCCTGAGCATCATGGGATAGGGTATAGCCAGGAGCCGGTGGAAGCTATCGAGCTTTTGAATAAGGCTAAGTCGGAACCGATTCTTGGTTCCTTACCCAACCAGCAATGAAGCCAAGATAGGACAACATAACAACAAAAAAATATTTTTTATAACATTCATTATTCAGTTTTTTTAATGTAGTGTGTACACTTTCTCTGACAGTTTCTACAGGTAGTACATTTATTGGTTTATTGGCATACTTTTGTACAAATAGCTGTTTTTTGTTCTGTGGGATGCATGTATTCTCCAAGCATAATTTGTTTGTATAATGTATATTCATTTTGTTTTACCATTCATTTCAAAGGAAAGTATAATAGCATCTTAAATTTCTTGAAAAATAGTTGTATTCATTACTCATTTTGTTGTCTGTTACTTAATCTAGTCTGTCTAAAATGAAAGGAAAGGTTCCTTTTTTGTTTCAAAATTTGCACTCTTGCCTCCATGGTCCTCATGTTAAAGAAAGGGTAGTAGGGTGAAGCCTTGTGTATTTGTGTGCGCATAATGTATGTGTGCATATATATTTTTTCTTTTTTTGTGTGTGTGTAAAATGTATATTCTTGCAGCAAAGTTTTAAATTTATTTATTTATTTAAATTTGTTGACCGGGAGTGTCCGACTGGACGTAGGTCCATTTTCAGCGGAGGCCCGGGGAGAAAAGCTCCACAGTAAAATAAACAGACAGTAGTTACATTGGATTTCATAGCGATTAACAATTTAACATAGCAATTACTTACAATATATTTACAGATGAAGAAGAACATAGTACATCAGTAGACAACTAGAATATTTATCTGTGAAGTACATAACAGACATTAACAAATGTTACAATGAGAAGTTCCTGCTGTATAATAAGTACTAGGCTTATGAGCATCTGAGCTTGCTATAATCAAGGTAGTTAGTGGAGTGGAGAGAAGGGTAGTGGTTGGATGGGGTGGATGATATTAGAGTGGGAGTTGCAAGGGCATAGCCAACATGTTTTTAGGTGCGCTTTTAGTAAAGTTTTGAAGTGGGTGTATGATGGTACGGGGGGTAATTGTGGGTGGGAGTGAGTTCCATAATTTGGCTATGGCGCAAGAGAATAGTGCTTCACCAGCAGAGTTATTGGCTTTAGTGATCTGCAAGTGATTTTTGTTGCTGGTTCTTAGTGGTCTGGTGGTGCGATAGGGTTGGAGTAGATTCTGGAGTGATGGGACATTTAGTTAAAAGTACCAAATTTTTGCAGATTAGATATTTCATTTGGTAGATGGTTCCACGTTATATGTCTTTATCTTGAAAAAGCTCTTTCTCCAGTAACTGATTTGAATGATACTCAGGAAGGTTACCTAATTCTTGTCAGGCTGTTTTTTGAGAGAGTAGTTCAGTTCCCTGATGGGAATGTTTGTACCTTAGTGGTGGGCAGTAACCGTGTTTTAGTATTTGAAACGTGAAGTACTTAGTAGCAGCAAGGCTGTAGATGGGTTTATAACATCGCAATGGTGTTTTTTTTTTTTTTTTTTTTGAAGTAGTCTCCTACTTATTTACTGACCTTTGATTACTGGGAAAGTCCAACTGGGTAGGAGCCCGTTTTCATGAAGGCCTGAGGAAGAAAACTCCAAAGCATTACAAAACATTTTGAGAACAGTAATTTTACAGTCTTCAAAAATAATACAAAAAGCATCTACAGTTTAAATAATTATACCAAATTAGATGTAATATGAAAACATTGGTTTAAAAATAGATACGTTTTATATGGCTGATTTAATATTTAGAGAAATGTAAGCCAGTGTACAGAGAAATTAAAGGTACATTAGTATAATACAAGCATGAATTGTTTGTTTTACATTTAGAGAGAGCCAGAGGTGAGAAATTGATGGAAGTAAGGAAGTGAGTGAAAAAGGAAGAGTAAGCAGATGTAAGGTGTGGTGAATAAGTACTTGTTCACATTTAGGGTTATAGTTTATCCTGGTGTTGAACAAGAGCCAGCGTTTGGCTAGGAAATCTTTCAGATTGGTTTTGAAGGATTGGAGGGAAGGTGTTGACCTGATGGATACAGGTAAGGAGTTCCAGGCCTTAGCAACATGGTATATGGGTATAGATAATGCCCTGCAGATTTGGTAGGTTTGTGGACAGACAGGAGTTTTTGGTCATTTGATCTTAATGACTTACTGGGAACATAATGGTGTAAAATGTTATTTAGTGCTAGACAAGCAGATGAAGAAGCTGTGTATGTTAGTTGATGTGGTAGTTCTATACAGTGGTAGGTTCCGAAAGGGGTATTTGCTGTAAATTTAGAAACTTTTGTTATAGCATTGTTCAGGTTTTGGCTTTGTGATGCCAGGAGGGTAATAAGGATGGGAGCACCAATTATTGTTTATTATAGCACACTGTGCTCCTTACAGTACATTTACTCTTTGCTCCTTTGTTGGCCTTGAAAGTGTATTTTATTAACTTTTGATGCTGTAGTGTACTTTATTAACATGTGTAAATTGCATTTATTGTACTTGATGTACTAATCTTTGTGGAGCAGTTCTCCCTGGGCCTCTGCTGAAAATGGGATCCATGCCCAGTCGGACTTTCGCAGTAAACAAACGTAAAATTTTACTGACTGGTTAGGTAGCTTTTGAGCCATACAGTAGTGTGCTGAGAGGGAACTAATGAGTACATTTGAAGTAGATGTTTGCTGTGAAAGACTGTGTTGAAGACTTTAGACAAATCTAGAAATAAGGAGGGGACTAGTTTTCTATTCTCTAGCTTTATTTGACAGTATCTGTATAGTTTAGAAGTCCAGTGTTAGTACTATGGGAAGGACAGAAGCCATGTTGTTTAGGGGTAGGAGTTCTTCCTGCAGGAGATCATTTTTAGCAATAATTTTTGAATACATTTTCAAGTATTTTTGAGAAGGGGTGATGAGCTTGCTAAGGTCTAAAGTCAGTAATGTCTGCGAATTTCCTCCTTTATGTAGAGGGTAAATGTGACTTTTTCCAGAGAGAGGGCATGTGGGATTTCTGGGCTGGCCTATCTTTAAGGATTGAGACAGGATAGGCAGTGCTCTCTGCTGCTGTTTTTAAGGTACTCTGCTTGGAAGGTCATCAGCTGAAGAGGAGCAAGGTTTAAGTTTGTTTGAGTAGATGTTCTTCATGTTTCACTGTTGCAGTCATCACACTTGGGTTATCTGCCTGCAGGTAGCCCTCAGTCGGCCCGAATACCAGAGTCTTAGGATTTCTGCGTCAGATGCTGCCGCTTCTTCCATGACTTCAGGGGTATAAAACAGGCAGCCGATGCCATTACATCAGTCTTTCTTGCCGTGGAGGAGCCTGAAGCAAAAGCAGTTCGCAAGTGCCGGTCGGCTGCTATCTGAAATGTTTGTTTTCGGGTTTATAATCCTGAAGTCTTCTAAAGCTAAGTACCCCATTTGGGATCCTTTTTTCTTGCTCTAACCGATGTCAGAAAAAGTTAACAATTGTCTTGCCTGTGGAAACCAAATACCTCAGAGATTTTCATTCTTACTGCTTCACCTGTTTAGGCCCAGACCACAACGTTCCTCGCTGTCGGTTTTGTGCCTTGTTTAATGTCCGAACCATTCTTCGTCGGGCTATCTTTGTCGCTAAATTATTTCGCTCTTGTTTCCCGTATTCTGAAATGGCATTGATAAGCCATCCGACTACCGATCTTCTGAAAAAAACTTAGACAGAGACGGACCGCATAGGTCCAAAACTGCCAAAGATGCTTCCGTTAAGCTAGTTGCCAGTCTGCCGGTACTTAGTGAGGCGCCTTTGCAGCCCCCGATGCCCACTTATACAGATTCGCAGGCCTCTGCTGAGACCCATTCGGAGTCCGGTATGCCGCGAGATGCTTCTTCGACTATGGAACCTGCGGGATGTCTCTACCTTGGATTGGTCCGGAGCCGCTGTGCAGGCATCAGCTTCTGAGGGTGTATTCTGACATACCGATGTTTGAATTAAACCATCAACTTTGTTTGTAGCTAAAACTACCGAGTTTCTGAGGCCCAGAGTATGCACTATGCCGAGGAAATCGATGACCAAAACGCATGCTCAAGCTCCGATGCCACAAAAACAAATGCTTAGAATGGCTGAAGACCTTATTACACTAATTAGGGGAAGCCAGCCTTCCCCTGCTAAGAAACAAATAATTGAATTCCCTTTTGATTCTACAGACCAGGAGTCCGATGTCTCCAACCCTTCTGATTATCAGGACTTGCCCTTATCAACCTATGAGGATTCAGATGCAGAGAAATCCATTCCCTCTGCCTCCCCTCCAGAGGATTTTTCTTTTCGTGAAACCATGCATACTTTAAGAGAGCATTTCCGCTGGGAATGCAAGACTGCCCTCAGTCCAAAAAGAGACTCAAGAGACTTTTTAGAGTTGCCTCAGCACAGGCCTCTAGCTATACCCTCTGTCCTGGATGTTGTAGATGATGTTTATATGGAATCCAGTCTTACTCCAGATGCTTTACCCCTGGCCCCTAGGAAACCTGACATGTACTACAGAGTACCTGAGTCTCACAAATTTCTCTTCAAGAATCCTACTGCAGATCTAGAGGCCATTTCCAAGGGACCTAAAGGTATTAAGGCTACTATAGCCAAAAACCCAACCCCTTCAGACAGACTGGGTAAGATGGTATATACCTGTTCAACTCTTGCCATCAGGGCATTGCATTGCCATGTTTGCAGTCATCACACTTGGGTTATTTGCCTGCAGGTAGTCCTTAGTCGGCCCGAATACCAGAGTCTTAGTGTTTCTGCGTCGGATGCTGTCGCTTCTTCCATGACGTCAGGTCATCAGGGGTATAAAACAGGCAGCGGACGCCATTACATCAGTCTTTCTTGCCGAGGAGGAGCCTGAAGCAGAAGCAGTTTGCAAGTGCTGATCAGTTGCTACCTGAAATTTTTATTTTCGAGTTTGTAATCCTAAAGTCTTCTAAAGTAAGTACCCCGTTTTGGATCCTTTTTTCTTGCTCTAACCGATGTCAGAAAAGTTAACAATTGTCTTGCCTGCGGAAAGCAAATACCTCACACAGATTTTCATTCTTACTGCGTCATCTGTTTAGGCCCAGACCACGACGTCCCTCGCTGTCAGTTTTGTGCCTTGTTTTATGCCCAAACCATTCGTCTAGCAATCTTTGTCAGTAAATTCTTTCGCTCTCGTTCTCTGTATTCCGAAATGGCTTCGAGAAGCCATCCGACTACCGATCTCCTGGAAAAAGATAAAGACAGAGACAGACTGCATAGGTCCAAAACTGCCGATGATGCTTCTGTTAAGCTAGTCGCCGGTACTCAGTGAGGTGCCTTTGCAGCCCCTGATGCCCACTTCTACGAATTTGCAGGCTTCTGCTGAGACCATTCAGAGTCGGGTATTTAGCAAGATGCTTTTTCGACTGGAACCTGTGGTTGTCTCTACCTTGGATGGGTCCAGTGCTGCTGTGCAGGCACCGGCGTCTGAGGGTGTATTCCGACCTACCGATGTTCGAATCAAACCGACTTTGTTTTTAGCCAACACTACAGAGTTTCTTAGGCCCAGAGTACACACTACACCTAGAAAACCGACGACCAAAGCGCATGCTCAAGCTCTGATGCCACAAAAACAAATGCTTAGAATGGCCGAAGACCTTATCACCCTAATTAGGGGAAGCCAGCCTTCCCCTGTTAAGAGACAAAGAATCGAGTTTCCTTCTGATTCTACAGACCAGGAGTCCAATGACTCTGACCCTTCTGATTATCGGGACATGCCCTTATCAACCTATGAGGATTCAGATGCAGAGGAATCCATTCCCTGTGCCTCCCCTCCAGAGGATTTTTCTTTTGGTGAAACCTTGCATATACTGTAAGAGGATTTCCGCTGGGAATGCCAGGACTACCCTCAGTCCAAAAAGAGACTCTGAGAATTTTTAGAGTTGCCTCAGCACAGGCCTTTAGCTGTGCTACCTGTCATGGATGTTGTAGATGATGTTTTTATGGAATCCAGTCTTACTCCAGATACATTACCCCTGGCCGCTAGGAAACCTGGCAGGTACTACAGAGTACCTAATTCCCACAAATGTCTCTTCAAGAATCCTACTGCGGATCCAGAGACCATTTCCCAGGGACCTTAAGACTACTACAGCCAAAAATCCTACCCCTTCGGACAGAGATTCCAGAGCTTTAGACGGATGGTGTAAGAAGGTATATACCTATGCAACTCTTGCTATCAGGGCATTGAATTGACAGTTTCACATGTGGAAGTACCAGCAACACATTGTGGAACTAAATAAACAAAAAAATTGTGTTACTTCCAGATTGTGCAGAAAATAAAGACTTACAAGAGCTAATGCATTCTGAAAACCAAGTTAGTAAGCATACTTTGCAGTGTGGTTTTGATGCCCTAGAAGCATCTTGCAGAGCTGCAGTCACTGGGTCTGTACTGAGAAGGCATGCTTGGCTGAAGGAGCGAACCTTGCCAGATCATGTCAAATCCAAATTACTAGATGCTCCTTTAAATACGGACTGTTTGTTTGGCACCAAAGCAGAAGAAGTTCTTAAAAAGATGGAAGAAAAAGCTAAATGTATGCTAACTGTCAAATAATTCTTACAAGTGCAACCAGCTAGATTCAGTAGGCATTGGCCTTCAAAAAACTGGTCCTTTCCAGCCCCTTCCAGGCCTACTCAGACCAAACCCACGGAAAACAGGCCACCCAGACTACAGTCTCAGGGTATGCAGAAATCTAAACAATGGAGTGCCCTCACCTCAAAAACAGGGAGTGGTAAGCCGCCCCTTATGGAAAAAGTTCAAAATGACTTTTCAGTTATCCTTCCCAGCCCTGCCCAATTACTTGTGCCCCTAGGAGGAAAACTTGCCTTTCATGCAAAAAACTGAATGTTTATTACTCAGGACAGATGGGTCCTAAACATTGTATCCCAGGGGTACAGATTCTACTTCTATTCACTGCCAACCCCAAGCAGGTTTCCAGACCTTCTTCCAAACCAGTGGGCAGAGGCTCAAAAGCAAGTACTTTCCCTGCTCAGTATCAGAGCTGTTCATCCTGTTCCAGTAGAACAAAGGATACAGGGTTTCTACTCCGGACTTTTCCTGGTGCCCAGAAAAGAGGGCTCTTGGCACCCAATCCTGGATATGTCAATTCTCAGCACTTTTTCTGGAGGTTCCAAAATTCAAGATGCTTACCCTGCAACAGCTTCTCCCTGCACATCCCTATAAGGGAGTCATGCAGAAAATTTCTATACTTCAGGGCAGGCTCTATGCACTATCAGTTCTCTGCACTTCTCTTTGGCTTATCTACTGTGCCCATAGTATTCACAGAGTACCTGGCTCCAGCCATTGCATACTGCAGGCAGATAAATATCCAAATGTTCCCATACTTGGACGACTGCCTGATTTTGCAGACAGTCAGGAATTGCTTCTTCAGCACCTGGCATTTGTAAAAAGCCTTCTCACTTCATTGGGGTACACCATCAACGAAAAGAAATCACAACTGGTGCCCAGTCAAAACATTGGATTCCTGGGAGCAAGCTTGGACACAACTTCCCAGATGGCATTTCTCACTTCAGAAAAACAGGTCTATCTGACAAATTACTTCAAACAAATGGCCACCAGAACCCAGCTATCTGCAAGGAAAATACTGCAAGCCGTCGGGTTCATGGCCTCATGTATTCTGCTAATTCCATGTACAACACTGCATATGAGGAAACTTCAATGGTACTTAAAAAGTTTTTGGTGCCAGCATTTTCAGGACCTGGAAACAGTCATTCCAATCATACCTTGTCTAAGGGCATAGTTCCTTTGGTGGACAGAAGCATGCAACCACAACAAGGGACTGCTTTTCACTCAACCCCTCGCCGTGCAAACCCTGACAACAGACGCATCAGACTATGCATGGGAGGCTCATAGGGCAGTCAAGTGCATTCAGGGCCACTGTAACTCAGCCCAGATTATCCTGCACATCAATCAAAAAGAGATGCTAGCTCTACAGAATGTTCTGACAGCCTTCAAATACCTAATCCTTCCAGGACAACTGCTTATAAAAACAGACAACACCACAGTTATGTGGTACATAAACAAGCAGGGGGGAACCCATTCATACCCTCTCTGCAGGCTAGCCATGGCCGTGTGGAACACAGCCTTGAGCAACCAAGTGCATTTACAAGCTCAGTTCCTGCCAGGCAAACAAAATTTATTGGCAGACGACCTAAGCAGAAATCTCCTAGACCCACACGAGTGGAAATTGGAGTCCAACACCTTCAACCTTCTGATCCAGAGGCGGGAGATGACAGAGGTTGGACCTATTTGACTCCCCCGAGAACCACCAGGTGAGCAAGTTCTGCAGCAGGAACCCTCACAGCAGGGCCTGGAAGGTGGATGCCCTATCCTTTTAATGGGATAACCTCTCAATTTATGCCTTTCCCCCTCTGCCCCTTCTCTCAAAATTACTACTCAAGATAAAACAGGACATGTCAAGGGCAATTATTATTGCCCCAGACGAGCCACTCCAGCACTGGTACCCATTCTTACGCAGCCTGACAACAGTGGCACCCTGACACCTTCACCAGACTCCTACCCTGCTGTCTTAGCAGGAGGGACATATTTTGCATCCACAATTGCAAACCCTAAACCTTGCAGCCTGGCTTATCCCTTGAATGCACCATCAGCAGCCCTCAACAAACAGGTGCTGGACATCATTCTGGAAGCCAGAAGGTCTAGTACTAGGAAATCCTATGGTGAAAAGTGGAAAAGATATTATTCTTGGAATCAGTCTCAAGGGAAGGACACAGCAGTGCCCTCCTTACCTCTAATCCTGGATTACCTAGCAGAGCTAGGCCTGTCCTTCTCCTCCATTAAGATTCATGCCTCTGCCATCTCAGCTCATTATAATACTGAGCCACCTCTGTTTTCTCACCCTCTCATCAAACAGATGTTCTTCGTGTTTCACTGTTGCAGTCATTACATTTGGGTAATCTGCTGGCAGGTTGCCATCAGTCGGCCTGAATTTCAAAGTCTTGGGTCCTGCATCGGTTGCTGTCTTTTCTTCCATGACGTCAGGTTGTCAGGGTTATAAAACATGCAGCCGACGCCATTTTCTTAAGTCTTTCTTGCCACGCGGTGCCCAAAGCAGAAGCATGTAGCAAGTGCCGGTCGGCCGACTACTGAAATATTCGAGTTTGAGTTTCAGAACCAAAATCTTCACTAAAGCTAAGTACCCCGTTGGGGAAACTTTTTTTCCTGGCTTTTTACCGATGTCAGAAAAAGTTAATAATTGAATTACTTGTGGGAAACAAATACCTCATAAGGATTTCCATTTATACTGTATTCCTTGCCTAGGCCCTGATCATAATGTGCCTGGCTGTCTGTTTTGTGCTAGATTTAACCAACGCACTATTAAGCATCGGTATATTTTTGCATCAAAGTATTTTGGAAATAGATTTAACTACCCAGAACTGTCATCTGATAGCAATCCGACTACAGGAGTACATAAAAAACGCAAAGAAGATGACAGAGAAAGGCAGTCGAGATCCAAAACCGACGACAAAGCTTCTCCTAAGCCGGTTCGGTAGTCAGTGAGGAGCTTTCGCAGCCCCTGATACCTGCTACCTTTGAGTCGCAGACCTCTAGCAACACCCCATGTGGAGTCAGGCATGCCGCAAGATACTCAAGGTATTGGACCGATGGGTGTATCTCTATCGGATGGGTCCGAAGCCGCTGAGCAGGCACCGGCTTCTGAGGGTGTATTCAGACCTCATCATTTGTATATCAAACCGACGAAAGCTGCAAAACCAAAGACAAAAGCAACTTCTAAAACTAAAAAAACGATGCATGAGTCACGTGTACAGGCCTCTATGCCTAAAAAATAGATGATCAAAATGGCTGAAGACCTTATTACCTTAGGGAAACCCATCCCCCTCCAGATAAGAGGCCTAGGCAAGACACTGATTATGAATCTTCAGATCAGGTTTCTATTTCTTCTGATTCCTCTTCTCATCAGGAGTTATCTATACCTCCCTATTAGGATTCAGATGCTGAGGAGTCTATTCCATCTGCATCTCCTCCTGAGGATTATTTTTTTGGAGAAACCTTGCATGCTTTGAGGGAGCATTTTCACTGGGCGAGTCAAGACTTCTCAGAATCAAAAAAGTGGCTCAGGGATTTCCTTCTTCTCCCTCAGCACAAGCCTTTAGCCATTCCCCGTTTTAGACATTGTGGATGATGTGTTTTCGGAGTCAAGCTTGACCCCTGACTCCTTACCTCTGACTCCCAGTAAGCCTAACAGATATTACAGGGTCCCTGAATCACATACATTTTTATTTAGAAACCCTGCTGCTGATCTTGAAACTATATCACAGGGTCCAAAGGGAGTTAAGGCCCCAACAGCAAAAAATCCTACCCCCTCTGACAGAGATTCAAAGGCACTAGACAGATGGGGGGAAAAAAGGTTTATACCTCTGCAACCTTGGCAATCAGGGCCTTAAACTGTCAATTTCATATGCTTAAGTACCAACAACATGTTATGGGATTGCTGAAACAGAAAATTATGTTGATTTCAGAATGTAAAGAAAATAAAGAATTGTAGGAATTATTGCATGCAGCTGAACAAGTTGGAAAGCATATTTTGCAATGTGGTTTTGATTCCTTAGAGGCCTCCTGCAGGGCCACAGTTACTGGATCTGTGATTAGGAGGCATGCCTGGTTAAAGGAGCAAAATTTGCCTGATCATGTTAAAGCTAAACTGCTAGATACACCTTTACAGCATGATTCTCTGTTTGGTATTAAGGCAGAAGAGGTTTTAAAGAAAATGGAAGACAAAGCTAAGTCTATGCAAACTGTTAAAGACTTCTTACAAGTGCAGCCACCTAGATTCAGTAGACACTGGCCTACAAAAAATTGGTCCTTTCCTGTGTCAGACAGAGCTCAAAGGGGCAAATCCAGATGCCCTAAGGGTTCTAGATACCAGGCACAAGATTCATACAGGTCAAAGCAATGGGGTGCCTCCACCTCCAAATCTGGAGGAGATAAAGCACAAACCTACAGAAAATCCCAATGACTTCCCTCTGCCTACACCAAGCACTTATCTTTTTGCAGCACCCATAGGGGGAAAATTAGCACTTTTTGCTCAAAATTGGCAGTTAATAACCCAGGACAAGTGGGTACTAAACATCGTATCACAGGGATGCGGATTCCATTTCCACACTCTGCCAATGGCGAATGGTTGGCCAGTTCTGCCAGAAAATCAATGGGCAGAGGCACAGAAACAGGTTACGTCCCTCATGGATATGAGGGCCATTCAGACAGTACTAGAACAGGAAAAAGGACAAGGTTTTTACTCAAGACTGTTCTTGGTACCAAGAAAGGACAAGGCCTGGCAGCCAATACTGGATTTATCGATTTTGAACACATACCTGGACATTCCAAAATTCAAAATGCTGACTCTGCAGCAGCTTCTGCCCATTCTGGGCAAGAATGCTTGGCTGGTAACTTTAGACCTAAAAGAGGCATACCTGCATGTCCCAATAAGGCAAGCATGCAGAAGATACCTCAGATTCAAAGCTGGCTTAATGCATTACCAATTCTCTGCACTGCCCTTTGGCTTATCTACTGCGCTCGGGGTCTTTACAAAGTGCCTGGCACCAGTAATTGCATTTTGCAGACAAAGAAGTATACTAATATATCCTTACTTGGACGACTGTTTCATTCAAGCAGAGAACAAGGACACTCTTCTTCGACACCTGGCGTTTGTGTAAAGGCTTCTAACATGCCTAGGGTACACAATAAACTAAAAGAAACCACAACTGGTACCCTCTCAAAAGATAACATTCCTGGGTGCGTGCTTGGATACAACTGCCCAGATGGCTTATCTCATACCAGACAAGCAAAGGCAACTGACTGCTTACTTCAAACTGATGACAACAAAAACCAGTCTTCTGCAAGGCAGATTCTGCAGGCTGTGGGCTTCTTGGCATCCTGCATCCTACTAATTCCATATGCAAGACTGCATATGAGGAAACTTCAGTGGTACCTAAAAAGTTTATGGAGTCAACATTCACACAGTCTGGAAACAATGATTCCTCTCATTCCCTGCCTGCAACAGGAGTTTCTATGGTGGGCAAAGGCATGTCACCAAAACATGGGACTGCCCTTCACTCTACCCCCTGCCAGCCAAATCTTAACAGACACATCATATTATGCCTGGGGGGGCCCACATGGTAGGAAGATGCATTCAGGGCTTATGGACACCCAAACAAATGCATCTACATATCAACCAGAAAGAGATGCTAGCTGTTCAAAATGCCCTAACAGCCTTCAAGGACTTACTTCATTCACGACAACTACTGATAAAGACGGACAACACCACAGTCATGTGGTATATAAACAAGCAAGGGAGCACACACTCATACCCCCTTTGCAGATTAGCCATGGCACTGTGGTACACAGCTTTGACCTACTAAATACATCTTCAAGCTCAATTCCTGCCAGGAAAACAAAACACTCTTGCAGTCGATTTAAGCAGAAACCTTATGGATCCTCACGAGTGGAAACTAAATCCACAAGTCTTCAGCATGCTAACAGAGAAATGGGGGAGCCCAGACATAGATCTATTTGCCTCGCCTCAAAATTATCAATTGAAAAGATTCTGCACAAGAACTAATCACAGACAAGCATGGAAAGTGGACGCCCTATCCTTCAGTTGGAAAAACGTATCAGTTTACACCTTTCCTCCACTGCCTCTTCTAACCAAGGTCCTCCTAAAAGTCAGACAAGAGAAGCCAAAGATGATATTAATTGCCCTGGACTCGCCCCGCCAATCCTGGTACCCAATCCTAAGGAACTAGGCTCAATACCCAGCTTGGACCTTGCCTCAAAGACCACAACTACTGTCCCAGCAAAACAATTAGATCCTGCACAATCAACTACAGACTCTGAACCTGGCAGCATGGCTAATCATGTAGTCATACAAACAACACCTCTCAGTAAAGCTGTGATGGATGTCATTTTGGAAGCCAGAAGGCCTAGTACTAGAAAATCTTATGCTGAGAAATGGAAGAGATTCTGTGCTTGGAATCTAGCACAAGGAACTGATACAGCAGAACCAAATATTCCTCAGATATTACAATACTTAACTGAGATGCTTGACAAAGGCCTATCTTTCTCATAAGTCAAAATTCATGCCTCTGCCATTTCGGCTCATTACAATACAGAGCCACCAGTCTCTTCTCATCCTTTACTAAAGCAGTATCTTAGCCAAAAATTTACGACCTCCTAGACGATCACCATTACCTGCATGGGACCTCAATTATGTGTTGGAAAAGCTCACCCTGCCTCCATTTGAACCAGCTGCTACCGCTGATCTGAAGTTCTTATCATGGAAAACAGCTTTGCTACTAGCACTTTCTTCAGCAAGAAGAGTTTCAGAGCTACAGGCCCTCATGGCTGTAGAGCCTTTCATCATATTTTACCCAGATAGGGTGTCCCTGAGGACAAATCCTACTTTTATGTCTAAGGTGGTTTCCAGTGTGGCTCTTAACCAAAGAATTCATCTACCAACTTTTTATCCAAATCCGCAGAACAAGGGGGAGAGAATTCTGCATTCCTTGGACTTTCAAAGACAGCTAAGATTCTACTTGAGCAGGACAAAAGCTCTAAGAAAAACTGAGCAATTACTAGTGTCATATGCTGCAGGATCAGAAGGAAAGGCTATTTCAAAGCAGACAATTTCAAAGTGGATAAGCCACTGCATCCGTTTCTGCTACTTAGACCATGGTAAACCTGTGCCCAAGGGCATTAGATCTCATTCCACCAGAGCTGCAGCTACTTCCGCAGCCTTTCTCAGAGGAGCACCAACCATAGACATCCTAGAGGCTGCTACATGGAGTTCTGTTCACACCTTTACAAAGCATTACTATTTGCCTCTCTACTCTAAGTCCAGGGCAGGCTTTGCCACTGCAGTGCTGCAGGGCCTTATAGCCGCACGTAATGCTATTTAGCTCCAGCCTCCCAACCATAGCTTTGGGATTCTGCCCAAATGTAATTACTGCAACAGTGAAACACGAAGAACATAGTACAGTTGTGTACACTTACCATAAATGTAGATGTTCGAGTGTATTCACTGTTGCAGTCCAGTTTACCCTCCTGCCATTTGTCATTCTGAAGTTTATCTTTCCTTCTCTATCTTCTACAACCTGTGTGGTGTATAGATGACAGTAAAGTTTATACTGCTGCATATATATATATATATATATATATATATATATATATATATATATATATATATATATATATATATATATATATATTTTTTTTTTTTTTTGCTACCTTTTTGGGGGCACCTGACATCGGGGGCAAGAAAAACTAAAGAAAATGGTGTCGGCTGCATGTTTTATATCCCTGACGACCTGATGTCATGGAAGAGAAGACAGCAACCGATGCAGGACCCAAGACTTTGGAATTCAGGTCGACTGAGGGCAACCTGCCAGCAGATTACCCAAATGTAATGAGTGCAACAGTCGAACACTCGAACGTCTACATTTATGGTAAGTGTACACAACTGTACTTTCCTGAGAGGGGCTAACAACTTAAGGCCCCCTAGGAGAGCATCCACCCCTGCTTAGGACCTTAACTTTGTGCTGGAAAAGCTCACGCCTTCCCCCTTTTGAATCTGTTGCTTCAGCAGAGTTAAAATTTCTCTCTTGGAAAACAGCCTTGCTTTTAGCCATAACTTCAGCAAGAAGAGTGTCTGAGTTACAGGCACTAATGGCTATGGAACCCTTCATTATTTTCCATGCTGACGGTTTCCCTCAGGACTAACCCGTCCTTTATTCCTAAGGTGGTGTCCAGTGTGGGTCTAAACCAATCCATCCATTTGCCAACCTTCTTCTCTAACCCTCAGAATAAAGGGGAAAGGATCCTTCACTCCTTGGACGTGCACAGACAGTTCAGGTTGTACTATGACAGTCAGCTCAGGGTCTACCATGACAGTACTAAACTTTTCAGAAAATCTGACCAGCTGCTAGTCAGCTTTGCTACAGGGGCAGAGGGCAAGGCCATTTCAAAACAATCTATTTCCAAATGGATAGCACACTGCATCCATTTCTGCTACAAGCAGAGTGGAAAACCTACCCCACAGAGGGGATCAGACCACATTCCACTAGGGCTTCTTCCACCTCTACAACATTTCTCAGGGGAGTCCCTACTAGGGACATTCTGGAAGCTGCAGCCTGTACACACCATCACCAAGCATTACCCCTTACCTATCTTTTCTAAATCCAGAGCTGGATTTGCTACAGCAGTCTTACAAGGCCTACTAGCCAGCCCTAACACTTCTTGACTGCCTCCACCCTTCCTCAGCTTTGGGAATCAACTCAAGTGTGATGACTGCAACAGTGAAACATGAAGAACATAGTACAGTTGTGTACACTTACCATAAATGTAGATGTTTGAGTGTATTCACTGTTGCAGTCCTGGTTTCCCTCCCTCCAGCCCCCTGGCTTTCTCTGTCTTTCTACCTCTCCTCTCTGTGTCCATTCCTAATGGCATTGGTATTTACTTTTTACTGGAGGTGTTCTCCACCATATACTGGTTTCCTGTTTTGGGGCAAGAAAAACTGATGTAATGGCGTTGGCTGCCTGTTTTTTACCCCTGACAACCTGACGTCATGGAGGAAGAGACAGCATCCGATGCAGAAATACTGAGACTCTGGTATTCGGGCCGACTAAGGGCTACCTGCAGGCAAATAACCCAAGTGTGATGACTGCAATAGTGAATACACTTGAACATCTCCATTTATGGTAAGTGTACACAACTGTACTTTTCACATGTTGAAGTTCCAGCAGCATATTATGGAACTAATTAAACAAAAAATGGTGTTATTTCCATATTGTGCAGAAAATAAAGACTTACAAGAGCTAATGCATTATGCAAACCAAGTTAGTAAGCATACTTTGCAGTGTGGCTTTGATGCCCTAGGAGTATCTTGCAGGACTGCAGTCACTGGGTCTGTACTGAGAAGGCATATTTGGCTGAAAGAACAAACCTTGCCAGATCATGTCAAATCCAAATTACTAGATGCTCCTTTAAATAAGGACTGTTTGTTTGGCACCAAAGCAGAAGAGGTTCTTAAAAAGATGGAAGAAAAAGCTAAATCTATGCAAACTGTTAAAGAATTCTTACAAGTGCAATCACCTAGATTCAGTAGGCATTGGCCTTCTAAAAACTGGTCCATTCCAGCCCCTTCCAGGCCTTTTCAGACCAAATACAAGGGAAACCGGCCACCCAGACTACAGTCTCAGGGTATGCAGAGATCTAAACAATGGAGTGCCCCCACCTCAAAAACAGGGAGTGGTAAGCCACCCCCTTATGGAAAAAATTCAAAATGACTTTTCAGTTATCCTTCCCAGCCCTGCCCAATTACTTGTGCCCCTAGGAGGAAAACTTGCCCTTCATGCAAAAAACTGGATGTCCATTACTCAGGACAGATGGGTCCTAAACATTGTATCCCAGGGGTACAGATTCTACTTCTATACACTGCCAACCCCGAGTGGGTTTCCAAACCTTCCTCCAAACCAATGGGCAGAGGCTCAAAAGCAAGTAGTTTCCCTGCTCAATATCAGAGCTATTCAACCTGTTTTAGTTGAACAAAGGGGGCAGTGTTTCTACTCCAGACTTTTCCTGGTGCCCAGAAAAGAGGGCTCTTTGCACCCATTCCTGGATCAATCAACTCTCAACACTTTTCTGGTGGTCCCAAAATTCAGGATGCTTACTCTGCAACAGCTTCTCCCTATGCTAGCCAAGGATGCCTGGTTAGTCACTCTAGACTTTGAAAGAAGCTTATCTGCACATCCCTATAAGGGAGTCGTGCAGAAATTTCTATGCTTCAGGGCAGGCTCTATGCACTATCAGTTCTCTGCACTTACCTTTGGCTTTTCTACTGTGCCCAGAATATTTACAAAGTGCCTGGCCCCAGCCATTCCATACTGCAGGCAGAGAAATATCCAAATTTTCCCATACTTGGACAACTGCCTGATTCCGGCGGACAGTCAGGAATTGCTACTTCAGCACTTGGCATTTATAAAAAGCCTTCTCACTTCATTGGGGCACACCATCAACGGAAAGAAATCACAACTGGTGCCCAGTCAAAATATTGTATTCCTGGAAGCAAGCTTGGACACAACTTCACAGATGGCATTTCTCACTTCAGAAAAACAGGTCTATTTGACAAATTACTTCAAACAAATGACCACCAGAACCCAGCTATCTGCAAGGAAAATACTGTAAGCCCTAGGGTTCATGGCCTCATGTATTCTGCTAATTCCATATGCAAGACTGCATATGAGGAAACTTCAATGGTACTTAAAAAGTCCTTGGTGCCAGCATTCTTAGGACCTGGAAACAGTCATTCCAGTAATACGTTGTCTAAGGGCAGAGTTCCTTTGGTGGGCAGAAGCATGCAACCACAACAATGGGCTACTTTTCACTCGACCCCTAGCCGTCCAAACCCTGACAACAGACGCATCAGACTATGCATGGGGAGCTCACATGGCAGGCAAGTGCATTCAGGGCCACTGAAGGCCAGCCCAGATTATCCTGCATATCAGTCAAAAAGAAATGCTAGCTGTACAGAATGCTCTGATAGCCTTCAAATACCTAATCCTTCCAGGACAACTGCTTATAAAAACAGACAACACCCACAGTTATGTGGTACATAAACAAGCAGGGGGAAACCCATTCATACCCTCTCTGCAGGCTAGCTATGGTCCTGTGGAACGCAGCCTTGAGCAACCAAGTGCATGTACAAGCTCAGTTCCTGCCAGGCAAACAAAATTCACTGGCAGACGACATAAGCAGAAATCTCCTAGACCCACGAGTGGAAATTGGAACCCAACATCTTCAACCTTCTGATCCAGAGGCAGGGGACACTGGAGGTTGACCTATTTGCCTCCCCCGAGTTGAGCAAATTCTGCAACAGGAACCCTTACAGCAGGACCTGGAAGGTGGATGCCCTAACTTTTCAATGGGAAAACCTCTCAATTTATGCCGTTTCCCCTCTGCCCCTCCTCTCAATAGTACTACTCAAGATAAAACAGGACAAGCCAAGGGCAATTCCTATTGCCCCAGATTGGCTACGCCATCACTGGTACCCACTCTTGCCCAGTCTGACAACAATGCCACCCTGGCACCTTCACTAGACTCCTACCCTGCTGTCTCAGCAGGAGGGACAGATTTTGCATCCACAATTGCAATCGCAAAACCTTACTGCCTGGCTTATCCCTTGAATACACCAGCAACCCTCAGCAAACAGGTGCTGGACATCATTCTTGAAGCCAGAAGGCCCAGTGCTAGGATATCCTACACTGAAAAGTGGAAAATATATTGTTCTTGGAATCAGTCTCAAGGGAAGGACACAACTGTGCTCTCCTTACCTCTAATCGTGGATTACCTAGCTGAGCTACTCCACAGAGGCCTAGCCTTCTCCTCCATTAAAATTCATGCCTCTGCCATCTCAGCTCATTATAATACTGAGCCACCTCTATTTTCTCACTCTCTCATCAAACAGATGTTCTTCGTGTTTCACTGTTGCAGTCATTACATTTGGGTTATCTGCTTGCAGGTAGCCCTCAGTCGGCCTGATTAACAATGTCTTGGGTCCTGCATTGGTTGCTGTCCCTTCTTCCATGACGTCAGGTCGTCAGGGGTATAAAACATGCAGCCGATGCCATTACATCGGTCTTTCTTCCCGTGCGGTGCTCGAAGCAGAAGGTGCCGGTCGGCCGACTCCTGAAATTTTCGTTTTCGAGTTTCAGAACCGAAGTATTCAACTAAAGCTAAGTACCCCATTGGGGAAACTTTTTCTTGCTCCGTACCGATGTCAGTAAAAGTTAATAATTGCATTACTTGTGGAAAGCAAATACCTCATAAAGATTTTCATTCATACTGTATTCCTTGGCTAAGCCCTGATCACAATGTACCTTGCTGTCCGTTTTGTGCATTATTTAATCAGCGCACTATCCGTCATTGGTATATTTTCGTCTGTAAATACTTTGGTTTTCAATTTAATTATACAGAAATGTCGGTTAGCCATCCGACTACTGGGATTCTGAAAAAATGCAAAGATAAAGACAGAGACAGGCCTCAGAGGTCCAAAACTGCCGACGACGCTTCTCCTAAGCCAATTCGCCAGTACTCAGTGAGGTGTTTTCGCAGCCCCTAATACCTGCTACTTCTGATTCGCAGGCCTCTACTGAGACCCATTCGGAGTCCAGTATGCCGCAAGATACTTCAACTGTGGAACCCGTAGATGTCTCTATCTTGAATTGGTCCAGAGCCGCTGTGCAGGCACCGGCTTCTGAGGGTGTATTCAGGCCTAAAGACTTGCATATTAAACCAACGCCTTCTTCTTCACTTAGGCCTAAATCTCGAACCATGCCTAAAAAACCGACGTCCAGGCCACATGCTCAGGCCTCTATGCCTAAAAAACAAATAAGAATGGCTGAAGAGCTAATAACTCTAATCAGGGGTAGCCAATCCCCCCCCCTTCTAAGAGGCCTCGGAGTGAAGTTATTTTTGAATCTTCTGACCAGGATTCTGTTTTTTCTGATTCTTCTGATGATCTGGATTTGCCCTTATCTACTTATGAGGATTCTGATACAGAGGACTCTGTTTCCTCTGCTTCCCCTTCAGAGGATTTTTCTTTTGGTGAAACCTTACATACTCATAAAAATACAAACTTCTCTAAAGCAAATTTCACTCTCCTCAAAACTGAGGTGGAATCCTTCAAAGCCCCCGGGCCTGTGGAAAATACGGCCCAGACCGCAGAATCCTTTATAAACGCATTCTATGAACACCTTCAGGAATGCATGGATCATGCGATCCCAAATAAAACCAAGACCCAATCCTCCAAAGGCAGACGTCCTGTCTGGTGGACCCCAGCCATAAACAAACTATACAATAGAAGGAGGAAGCTACTAAATGATAGAGCAAAATCCCAAAAAGGGAAGGCATCACTGATCAGCATTAGCAAAAAACTACGGGCACACATAAAATTGTCTAAGGCCAGCTTCGAGAGAAAAATTGCACAGGACACTAAGGATAATCACAAGGCTTTCTTTAGTTATGTTAGGAACCTGGGTGGTAATTCCCAGATATGCTCAGAATTAGTCCAAAATGACAAAAAATACACCGAACCCACAGACATTGCCAACATCCTAGCTGACGGGTTCAGCGCAAACTTCTTCCCCCGCTCCCCACCAAAAGGGCAAATATCTATCCCAGTAGAGTGCTGCCCCCCTGACATCTCAGATGCTCAGGTAAAAGCCACCCTCTCCAAAGCAAAAAACACAGCATCAATGGGACCAGATGGTGTCCCGGGCTGCGTCCTACATGAACTCCAAGAAGAGCTAAACCCAAACATAAAACTACTGTTCAATCTCAGCCTTACTACAGGATATGTGCCCAAAGAGTGGCGTACAGCAACAGTGGTCCCTCTCCATAAAGGTGGTGCCTCAATGGATCCTGGAAACTATCGCCCCATAAGCCTGACTAGCTTGGTCTGCAAAGCTATGGAAAGGATCATCATGGACCTCATAAATAAAGATATTGGGGACCTACAAAGACTGGATCCTACCCAGTTCGGCTTTAAGGGCAGATCCTGCCTCTTAAACCTGGTTGATTTCTTTGAAACAGTCACCAAAGCCATTGAGGAAGGGAAGGTTGTCCACACAGCCTACCTGGACCTCGCAAAGCCTTCGATACAATACCCCACTCGGGCATTATAGATAAGCTCACCAGCTTAAATATAAACCCATATGTCACTAGATGGATTGCAAACTGGCTCAAGGACAGAACCCACATGGTTAGAATTGCTGGAGCCATGTCAGACTCCAAACCAGTTACAAGTGGTGTCCCACAAGGCTCAGTCCTGGGACCTCTCTTGTTCGGTATATATTTCTCAGAGGTACAGGCCAACACGGAAGGACTGTGGCTGACCAAGTTCGCAGATGACTGCAAACTGGGCGCCATAATCGACTCTCCAGCCGACACAAGCATCCTCCAAAAGGGCCTCATAGAAACAGACAACTGGTGCCAGAGCCATGGCCTCAAGCTAAACACCAAAAAGCAAATTACCACATAGGTGGTAATCCATTAAGTACAGAAGAAGTAATTAGGGACCTGGGGACCCAAGTTGTTAGCTATCTCTCATTTAACAACCACGTGGCCAAAGTGGTTAGAAAAACATTTTATATAGCCCACCTAATCATGAAGGGATTCACATCTAGATCAGGGGAGGTCATCGTGCCTCTTTACTCATCCCTCATCAGGCCCATAATTGAGTACAATGCCCCTTTTGGGATGTACCTTACCAGACACCTGCAGCAACTGGAAGGACCCCAAAAGTACCTCACCAAGAGGATCAAAGGGCTCAAACAGATGCCATATGCTGCCCGGTTAAAGAAACTCCAGCTCTACTCAGTGGCATACCGCCTGTTCAGAGGCGATCTGTGCCTGACGTAAAAGCCATGTCCAACCCGGAATTAATGGACATGCTGCACCTCAGAAAATCCAAATCCCATCGAGCTATGCGCTCGAGAGACTTGAACCTCAGCACTGAAATAAATAGGACATGCTGGAGGGACAGATTCATAACCCAGAGGCTCCCTTCACTCTGGAATAAAATCCCAGTCCAGGTTAGGCAGAGTCCCTCATTGACTGTCTTCAAGAGGAATCTTGATGAGTGGATGGGAGATCGTAGGTTTACCCCGGGTATCACTTCTGTGTCACTGTTAGACAGAGGCACAGTATACTAACCTCGAAAAAGGGCATAGCAAAATAAATTTAAAATGGGTGGCGAAAGCCAAACACATTCTGGCTAGGCTTATAAATGCCCTAGGGCAGATAGCCTAGTATGAACCTATTAACCTATAAGGGAGCATTTCCACTGGGAAAGCCAGGATTTTTTTGATTCAAAAAAAGGGGCTTAGGAATTTCTTATTCCTGCCTCAGCACAGGCCTTTAGCTATTCCTCCTGTACTAGACATTGTTGATGATATCTTTTCGGAATCTAGTTTGGCCCCTGATTCCTTGCCTCCTGCTCCTAGAAAACCTGACCGATATTACAGGGTCCCTGAGTCACACAATTTCCTTTTTAAAAATCCTATTGCAGATTCAGAGACTATTTCACAGGGGTCCAAGGGCATTAAGGCTTCTACTGCTAAAAATCCTACCCATTCTTATAGAGATTCCAGGTTGCTGGATAGATGGGGTAAGAAGGTTTACATTTCTGCAACCTTGTCCATTAGGGCTTTAAACTGCCAGTTTCATATGTTAAAGTATCAGCAACATGTTATTGGATTGCTTAAACAGAAATTGATGTAGATTCCTGACTGTGTGGAAAATAAAGAATTACAGGATTTAATACATTCTGCTGAACAGGTTGGAAAACATCAAGAAGTAAACGTCAAACTGGGAATAGTGTTCAAAAGGAGTTCTAATCTCAAGAACGTTTTACAAAAGAGATTGCTAACACCCAGTTCTAGGTATGGCACGTTTAAGTGCAACATATGCCGGTATTGTAGTTATATCAAGACTGGTTCTAGATACATAATAAGGGATGTAGTATATCAGGTAAGGGGAAGGTATAACCGTCTAAGCACCCAAGTGGTTTATATGGCTCAATGTTCATGTTGTCCAGCTTTCTATGTCAGGAAACTGACAGGAAACTGCACGAACGTATATATGAACATTTATATGCCACGAGAAAGGGCAAGTTGGAGAATGCCCTAGCACAACGTACTGTGGAGAACCCTGATCATAGCTTCCAGTTTTTCATTATAGACCAGGTTAAATCGGATGTTAGAGGAGGACCTACATCCCTCCTCTTGGAATACAGAGAGTTGTTATGGCAACTAAAACTGGACGCTTGCCACACCTGGTATTAATGGCATGTTGTCTATTTCATGTCTTTCAAAATTTAGAAAGAGGCTAAATAGATAATATTTTTATGTTCCAACATTAGCCCTTCAGAATATTTTACAAACTAATGATCAGTTTGAGTGTTCAGTTCAGTTACTTATAATGGTTTGACATTTAAGCCAGTTATTAGTATTTTTTGATAAATCCTTCTGTCCAGGTTCTATTAAGTTTTTATGGAAGTGATTTACGGGTGTCCTAGATGCACTCTAGTTGTATTTGTTTTTGTATTTTTATTTTTATTCTATTGTTATTTTTATATTTTTTTCATCATTAGTTGTGTTTATTTAATTTGATATTTACTAGTATCTTGGATTGTTTTTTATACAATATACTAGTGAGTTCCAACAATTAAACATTGTGGGTCAGGCCAGTAATAGACGCAAATTAGTGGTTTACAGGTCTAAAACACGCACTTTTCGAGCAAAGTCCATTTATTGGTATGTTACTTGCCCTGAATAGGTCATATTATATTATAGATTATTTATTTTTATGTTCGTTTTTTTGTGATGCTGTGCTATAGATAATAAGGGGAGGGGATATTATTTTCCAATTTTTCCAGAGACTTAGTTTACAGTAGTAGAGTTTTGTACGAACACAGTTTGGTTTCTGTTTTATAAATATAGGAGCCATGAGCTTTGGTGAGTCGCTTACCCGGGTGAGTCTTCTCAGACCATTCAACATCAGTAATTTGAGGGGTATTAGGCTCAAGTTGTGCTGTTGTTATTTATTTCTTTCTAATGTTTTCTTACATCTCTCCCGAAGGGTTTGCAAAATACTGCTCTGTTTGTTTACACAATATCCATGTATGTATTGAGTTTGCGGTTCTGTTTTTAAAGTACTTTAATGACATGTGGTTTGAACAAATGCAGGAACCATGTGATTTTTAAGGATGTATATAACCATGTGGTTGATTTTAAAAGTGTTTTCTGTTTCTCTGAAGAAGTCGGCGTTTTGACTGACGAAAAGCCTGTATAATTGAGCTTTAAAATAAAGTGTTGCAATTTGGATAATACACCTCACAACTTTGTTATTGAACCCAGTAACTGTACATTTTCAGATTTCTCGTTGGTTTGGACCGCATCCAGTTTGGCATTTACTTCTTAGGTTTTTTCGTTGATTTTAGTTTGTGGGAGGTTGGAAAACATACTTTGCAATGTGGTTTTGATTCATTAGAGGCCTCTTGCAGGGCTGCTGTTACTGAGTCTGTGCTCAGAAGACATGCTTGGCTTAAGGAGCAATCTTTGCCTTATCATGTTAAAGCTAAATTGCTGGATGCTCCCTTATATCAGGACCGCCTTTTTGGCAACAAGGCTGAGGAAGTTCTTAAAAAGATAGAAGATAAAGCTAAATCTGTGCAAACTGTTAAAGATTTCTTACAAGTTCAACCTCCTAGATTCAGTAGACACTGGCCCTCTAAGAATTGGTCCTTTCCAGCTCCTTCCAGGTCTTTACAAGCCAAACCCAGACACAGCAGAAACCCCCAGTTTCAGTCCCAGGGGACACACAGGATTAAGCAGTGGGGGGTCTCCATTTCCAAGTCTGGGAGTAATAAGACTCCCACCTATGGTAAACTGTCTCAATGACTTCCTTTTAAAATTTCCAAGCACTTATCAACTGACTGCCCCTTTGGGGGGAAAGATTGCTCTTCATGCAAAGAACTGGGAACTCGTTACCCAGGACAAATGGGTTTTAAATATAGTGTCCCAGGGATACAGATTTCACTTCCACATGTTGCCAACACCAAGCGGGTGGCCGGACCTACCTCCAAAATCAGTGGGCAGAGGCCCAAAAACAAGTACTTTCTCTCTTAAACATGGGGGCTATTCAGTTGATACCAGAAGAGGAAAAGGGACAAGGTTGCTACTCGAGACTTTTCCTGGTACCCAGAATAGACCATTCATGGCATCCTATCCAGGACCTGTTTACTCTAAACACCTTTTTGGAGATTCCAAAATTCAAGATGCTGACTCTTCACCAGTTACTTCCTATGCTAGGCAACGATGCCTGGTTGGCAAGACTAGATTTAAAAGAAGCATACCTGCACATCCCAATCAGGGAGTCTTGCAGAAGATACCCAAGCTTCAAAGCAGGCTACACACACTATCAGTTCTTTGCACTGCCCTTTGGCTTATCTACTGCGCCCAGGGTATTCACAAAGTGCCTAGCTCCAGTTATCACATTTTGCAGGCAAAGAAATATTCAGATATACCCATACCTGGATGATTGTTTAATTCAGGCTGAAAGCCAGGACATACTTTTGAATCATCTGGCCTTTGTACAAAGGGTTCTAACTTGTCTGGGGTACACCATAAACTAAAAGGAATCACACCTTTTACCCTGTCAACAAATTATATTCCTGGGAGCAAGCTTAAATACAACTTCCCAGATGGCTTGCCTCATGCCAGAGAAACAAATTCATTTGACAACCTACATCAAACAAATGGCCACAAAAGCCCTGCTATCTGCAAGAAAAATACTGCAAGCCTTAGGGTTCATGGCCTCCTGCATTCTTCTAATTCCATATGAGGAAATTACAGTTTCATAAAGCCTATGGTGTCAACATTCTCAGGATCTAGAAGCTATGATTCCTATCTTACCTTGCCTATGCCTAGAGTTCCTTTGGTGGGCAGAGGCCTGCCACCAAAACAAGGGACTACCTTTCACACCATCCCCTGCCACCCGAACCCTAACAACAGACGCATCAGACTATGCATGGGGGGCTCACCTGGCAGGGAAGTGCATTCAGGGCAAATGGAACCCAAGTCAAATGCACCTGCATATCAATCAGAAAGAAATGTTAGCTGTACAGAATGCTCTGACAGCCTTCAAGGACCACATTCTTCCAGGACAACTAATGGCAAAGACGGACAAACACCACTGTTATATGGTACATAAACAAGCAGGGTGGTACACATTCTTACCCCTCTGTAGACTAGCCATGGCTCTGTGGAACACAGCCTTGAGCTACCAAGTGCACCTACAAGCTCAATTCCTGCCCGGAAAATTAAATACACTGGCAGACGCACTAAGCACAAACCTCATGGACCCACACTAGTGGAAACTGGAACCAAGGATGTTCATCGTGTTTCACTGTTGCAGTCATTACACTTGGGTTAGCCTGCTGGCAGGCGACCCGCAGTCGGCCCAAGTTCCAAAGTCTAGGTCCGGCGTTGGTTGCTGTCACTTCTTCCCTGACGTCAGTGCGCCAGGGGTATAAAAGATGCAACCGACGCCATTTTCTTCAGTCTTTCTTGCCGCGTGGTGCCCGAAGCAGAAGCAGTTCGCAAGTGCCGGTCGGCCGACTCCTGAGATTTTAGAAAGAGTTTCAGAACCGAAGTCTTCAATAAAGCTAAGTACCCCATTGGGGAAACTTTTTCTTGCTCGAGACTGATGTCAGTAAAGTTAACAATTGTATTTCTTGTGGGAAGTAAATACCTCATAAGGACTTTCACTCTTACTGTATTCCTTGCCTAGGCCCTGACCACGACGTTACTAGTTGTCAGTTTTGTGCTAGATTCAACAAACGCACTATTAAACGTTGGTTTGATTTTGCATTTCATTACTTTGGCTGAAGATTTAACTATATAATGCCGTCGGAACAACCAACGACCGGAATTCATAAAAAACGCAAAGACAAGGAAAAGGACAGGCATCTGAGGTCAAAAACCGATGATGAAGCCTCTTCTAGGCTAGTTGCCGGTTCTCTAGTGAGGCGCTTTCGCGGACCCTGACACCCGCTACCTCAGAGCCACAGGCCGTATCCAACTCCCACGTGGAGACAACTAGGCCTCTGGATACTCAAGGTATTGGGCCTACGGAAAATATTCCCTCAGATGGGTCCGAAGCCACTGAGCAGGCATCGGCTTCTGAGGGTGTTTTCAGACCTTCACAGCTTACTATTAAATCCTCTGCAGCAGCCAAAGTACAGTCAACGACACCATTAAAAACAAAGAAACAAGTACAGCATTCTCCTGGACAGTCAACCATGCCAAAGAAACAGATGCTGAAAATGGCCGAAGACTTAATTACTTTGATCAGGGGTTCCCATTCCCCTCCTGATAAAAGGCCTAGGGAAGACACTGACTGTGATTCCTCTGACCAGGTTTCTATTTCCTCTTCAGATCAGGGCTGTTCTCTTCCTCCCTATGAGGACTGCGATGCTGAAGAATCTATACCTTCAGCCTCTCCACCTGAGGATTACTCTTTTGGGGAAACTCTACACACCACGAGGGAACATTTCATCTGGGAGAGCCAGGATTATTCAGAATCCAAGAAAAGGCTCTGAGATTTTATTTTACTGCCTCAACACAGGCCCCTGGCTATTCCCCCTGTGCTTGATATAGTTGATGTTTTCTCTGAATCCAGTCTGTCTCCTGATTCTTTACCCCCTGCACCAGTCAAGCCAGACAGGTATTACAGGGTCCCTGACTCTCATAAATTTCTTTATAAAAACCCTGCTGCTGACCCTGAAACAATTGCTCAGGGTCTCAAATGGGTTAAGGCTTCCACTGCTAAAAACCATGTTCCCTCTGATAGGGATTCAAGAGCTCTGGATAGATGGGGGAAAAAGTTTACACTTCTGCTACTTTAGCTATAAGGGCTTTAAACTGCCAATTTCACATTCTTAAATGTCAACAGTACCTCATGTCTGTGTTAAAACAGAAAATGCTTACAAATTCAGATAGTCCTGACAATAAGGAAATGCAGGAATTATTGCATGCAGCTGAACAAGTGGGAAAGCATACTCTGCAATGTGGTTTTGATTCATTAGAAGCTTCTTGCAGAGCCGCAGTTACAGGCTCTGTCATTCGAAGGCATGCTTGGTTGAAAGAACAAAGTTTACCTGAACATGTTAAAGTAAAATTATTGGATGCTCCATTACAACATGATATTTTGTTTGGTGTTAAGGCAGAAGAGGTGTTAAAGAAAATGGAGGATAAAGCAAAATCTATGCAGACAGTAAAGGATTTCTTACAGGTTCAACCACCTAGGTTTAGTAGAAACTGGCCTTCAAAAAATTGGTCCTTTCAGGTGTCAGACAGGCCACAAAGAGGCAGATACAGATGACCAAGAGGCAGATCTCGGCCACAAGGCTCCTACAGACCTAAACAATGGGGTGCTTCTGCCCCCAAAGGAGGAGAAGACAAATCACAACCTTATAGGAAACGGTCCGAATGACTTTCCTCTACAAAAGCCAAGCACTTACCTTTTGGCAGCACCCCTAGGGGGAAAGCTAGCACTTTTCGCACAAAATTGGAACATAATCACCCAGGACAAATGGGTACTGACTATATAGTTTCTCAGGGTTACAGGTTCCATTTTCACACTCTTCCAAAATCAAAAGGTATGCCGGACCTGCCCCAGAACCAATGGGCAGAGGCACAAAAGGAAATTGCTGCTCTCATGGACATGGGAACTGTTCAGGGAGTACCACAGCAAGAACAGGGACAAGGATTTTACTCAAGACTCTTCCTGGTTCCCAGAAAGGACAAAGCCTGGAGACCAGTACTGGACTTGTCAATCCTAAATACTTTCCTGGATGTTCCAAAATTCAAAATGTTAACACTGCAGCAACTTCTACCCATGCTGGGCAAGAAGGCTTGGCTAGTTACTTTGGACCTCAAAGAGGCATACCTGCATGTTCCAATCAGACAATCTTGCAGAAGATACCTCAGATTCATAGCTGGCTCAATGCATTACCAATTCTCTGCACTGCCCTTTGGCTTATCTACTGCACCCAGGGTCTTCACAAAATACCTGGCACCAGTAATTGCATTTTGCAGACAAAGAGGAATTCAGATATATCCCTACTTGAACGACTGCCTTATTCGAGCAGAGAGCAAGGACATTCTACTAAAGCATCTGGCGTTTGTAAAAAGATTATTAATTTGCCTAGGGTACATAGTAAATGAAAATAAATCAAAACTAGTGCCCTCTCAAGAGATAATATTCCTGGGTGCAAGCTTAAATACAACTACCCAGATGGCTTATCTCAGGCCAGACAGACAAAGGCAACTGACTCATTACTTTCAAATGATGGCAACAAAGACCCAGCTCTCTGCAAGAAAATTTCTGCAGACCCTGGGCTTCATGGCTCCCTGCATTCTTCTCATTCCATGTGCAAGACTGCATATGAGGAAACTACAATGGTATCTAAAAAGTGTTTGGACTCAGCATTCCCACAGCCTGGAAACAATAGTGACTATAATTCCCTGTCTACAACAGGAGTTTCGATGGTGGTCCAGGGCCTGTCAACACAACCAGGGACGGCCATTCACCTTACCCACTGCCAGACAATAACAACGGAAGCATCGGATTATGCCTGGGTGGCACATATGGCAGGAAAATGTATTCAGGGCACGTGGTCCAAGGAACAAATGCATCTTCACATCAATCAAAAAGAGATGCTAGCTGTACAGAATGCCCTGACAGCCTTCAAGGATCTACTACATCCAGGGCAACTATTACTAAAGACGAACAACACCACAGTTATGTGGTACATAAACAAGCAAGGGGGCACATATTCCTACCCCCTCTGCAGGCAATCCATGACTCTGTGGAGCACAGCACTGACCTATCAAGTACATCTGCAGGCACAATTCCTGCCAGGAAAGAAAAATACACTGGTAGACGAACTAAGCAGAAATCTCATGTATCCGCATGAATGGAAACTAAATCCACAGGTCTTCAGCATGATAGCAAGGAAATGGGGATGCCCGGACATAGATCTTTTTGCCTCCCCTCACATCTGCCAACTACAGAAATTTTGCACAAGAACTTATCACTCACAAGCATGGAACGTGGATGCTCTTTCATTCAGCTGGAAAACCCTGACAGTTTATGCCTTCCCTCCACTGCCTCTTCTTCCCAAGGTACTCCTAAAAGTCAGACAAGAGAAGCCAAAAGTGATCCTGATTGCCCAGACTGGCCACGCCAGCACTGGTACCCAGTCCTAAAGAGCTTGTCTCGAGGTCCAGCCTGGCCTTTACCTCAAATTCCTCATCTTCTGACTCAACAAAACAATCAGATTCTGCACAGTCAACTCAGAACCTTAAATCTGGCTGCATGGCAGATAATTTAGCCACTCAGACCACACCTCTCTCTAAAGCTGTTATGGATGTCATTTTAGAAGCCAGGAGGCCCAGCACTAGGAAATCTTATGCAGAAAAATGGAAGAGATTCTGTGCTTGGAACCAGGCACAAGGACTCAAACCGCTTGTTCCAAATATACCTCAGATTTTACAATACCTAACTGAGATGCTGAACAAAGGCCTATCCTTTTCATGTATTAAAATCCATGCCTCTGCCATTTCAGCTCATTACAATACAGAACATTTTTTCACATCCACTGCTAAGGCAGTACCTCAGAGGGGCAAGAAACATAAGACCCCCAAGGAGAGCACCAATACCTACTTGGGACCTCAATTTTGTATTAGAAAAGCTCACACTGCCTCCTTTTGAGCCAGCCAACACAGCTGATGTAAAATTCTTATCATGGAAAACTGCTCTGCTCCTAGCAATAACTTCAGCAAGAAGAGTCTCAGAGTTAAAGGCATTAATGGCAGTGGAACCTTTCATCATTTTTCATCAGGACAGGGTCTCTCTAAGGACGAACCCAACATTCATGCCAAACCATTCATTTGCCAACTTTCTATCCAAATCCCCAGAATAAAGGGGAGAGACTTCTGCACACTTTGGATATACACAGACAGCTATGATTCTACTTGGACAAAACAAAAGCTTTCAGAAAAACTGAGCAACTGTTTGTAGCTTATGCTGCATGATCTCAAGGAAAGCCTATCTCAAAGCAGACAATTTCAAAATGGATAGGACACTGCATATGCTTCTGCTATACACAACATGGCAAATCAGTGCCTAAGGGCATAAGGCCACATTCTACCAGAGCAGCAGCCACTTCAGCAGCCTTTCTCAGAGGAGTACCAACCAAAGACATTTTAGAAGCTGCAACCTGGAGTTCAGTGCACACTTTCACTAAGCACTGCCACTTACCTCTATACTCTAAATCCAGAGCAGGCTTTGACACTGCAGTTCTGCAGGGCCTGGTAGCCTCTCCTAATCCTATTTAGGCCCAGCCACTCAACCTCAGCTTTGGGATTCAACCCAAGTGTAATGACTGCAACAGTGAAACACGATGAACATAGTACAGTTGTGTACCTACCATAAATGTAGATGTTCGAGTGTATTCACTGTTGCAGTCCATGTTACCCACCCTCCATCCACTTTCTCATTGCTGGGTCCTTTTTTGTACTTCTCAACTCTCTACAACCTATGTGATGTATTTGCTTGTAGATGAAGGAAATGTTAATTTTGGTACATGCATGTTTTTTGACATAATTTTTTCCAGCCTTTCCTTTTGGGGGGCACCTGACATCTGGGGCAAGAAAAACTGAAGAAAATGGCGTCGGTTGCATCTTTTATACCCCTGGCGCACTGACGTCAGGGAAGAAGCGACAGCAACCGACGCCGGACCTAGATTTTGGAACACGGGCCGACTGCGGGTCGCCTGCCAGCAGGATAACCCAAGTATAATGACTGCAACAGTGAATACACTCGAACATCTACATTTATGGTAGGTACACAACTGTACTATTTTCAACATGTTGACAAGCAAATGGGGAAGCCCGGATATAGACCTGTTTGCCTCTCCCCAGAACTATCAATTGGACGAATTTTCCTCAAGGACTCCCCACAAACAAGCCTGGAAAGTGGATGCTCTGTCATTCAGCTGGAAAAACCTATCAGTCTATGCCTTCCCCCCTCTGGCTCTGCTCTCCAAAGTACTACTAAAAATCAAATAGGACAAAGCAAGGTTGATTTTAATTGCTCCAGACTGGCCACGCCAACACTGTTACCCCCCTCCTGCGCAGTGTGTCACGGTTATCCCCATGGCACCTGCCTCAGACTCCTTCCCTGATGTTCATCATGTTACACTGCTGCAGTCATCACACTTGGGTTATCCTGCCGTCAGGCGGTCCCGCACATCTACATTTATGGTAGGTACAAAACTGTACTTTGTCTTAGCAGGAGAACCAGATTCTGCACCCTCAGCTTCTATCACTGAACCTAGCAGCCTGGCTAATTACCTAAGCTGTCCTTTACCATCCCTCAGTAAACCTGTGATGGATATTTTAGAGGCAAGGAGGCCTAGTACTAGAAAATGTTATGCTGAAAAATGGAAAAGATTCTGTGCCTGGAACCAATCTCAAGGGATGAGCACAGCAGCGCCCAATTTACCTCGGATTTTACAATACTTAACTGAGATGCTTCACCAAGGGCCTGTCTTTTTCCTCCATTAAAATCCACGTCTCAGCCATTTCAGCTCATTATAACACAGAACCTTCCCTCTTCTCTCATCCACTGCTCAAGCAGATGTTCATTGTGTTTCACTGTTGCAGTCATTACAGTTGAGTTATCCTGCTGGCTGGCTACCCGCAGTCGGCCTGAGTTCCAAAGTCAAGGTCTGGCATCGGTTGCTGTCGCCTCCTCCCTGACGTCCATGCGCCAGGGGTATAAAAGATGCAGCCGACGCCATTTTCTTCAGTCTTTCTTGCTGCACGGTGCCCGAAGCAAAAGCATTTCGCAAGTGCCGGTCGGCCGACTCCTGAGATTTTCAAATTCGAATTTCAGATCCGAAGTCTTCATTAAAGCTAAGTACCCCATTGGGGAAACTTTTTTCTTGCTCCAGTCCGATGTCAGAAAAAGTTAATAATTGTATTTCTTGTGGGAAGCAAATACCTCATAAGGATTTTCATTCTTACTGTATTCCTTGCCTAGGCCCTGACCATGACGTTGCTAGTTGTCAGTTTTGTGCTAGATTTAACCAACGCACTATTAAGCGTCGGTACAATTTTGTATTTCATTATTTTGGCAGAAGATTTAACTATATAATGCCGTCGGAGCAACCGACTACCGGAGTTTATAAAAAGCGCAAAGAAAAGGACAGGCACCCGAGGTCCAAAACCGACGACGAGGCTTCCGCTAGGCCTGTCGCCGGTTGTCAGTGAGGCGCTTTTGCAGCCCCTGACGCCCGCTCCTGACTCCCAGGTGGAGCCGAATAGGCCACTGGAAACTCAAGGTATTGGACACTTGGAAACTATTCCCTCAGATGGGTACGGAGCCGCTGAGCAGGCTTCGGCTTCTGAGGGTGTTTTCAGGCTTACACAGTTATATGTAAAACCAACTTCAGCTTCAAAGGCAAAGTCTAAAGCAGCTCTAAATACAAATAAACAAGTACAGCATTCTCCTGGACAGGCCTCCATGCCTAAAAAACAGCTGCTTAAAATGGCCGAAGACCTAATTACTTTGATCAGGGGATCCCATCCCCCTCCTGATAAGAGGCCTAGGCAAGAGATAGAATATGCATCTTCAGATCAGGTTTCCATTTCCTCTGATTCCTCTTCTGACCAGGAATATTCTCTTTCTCCCTATGAGGATCCTGATGCTGAATAATCTATTCCTTCAGCCTCCCCGCTTGAGGATTATTCTTTTGGGGAAACACTGCATACTATGAGGGAGCATTTCCACTGGGAGAGCCAAGATTACTCAGAATCCAAGAAAAGGCTCAGAGACTTCCTTTTATTGCCTCAGCACAGGCGCCTTGCTATTCTTCCTGTTTTAGACATTGTGGATGATGTATTTTCAGAGTCCGGACTGTCTCCCGACTCTTTGCCACCAGCTCCTGTTAAGCCAGACAGATACTACAGGGTTCCTGATTCAAAGAGGAATTCAAATATATCCTTACTTGGACGACTGCCTTATTCAAGCAGAGAATAAGGATACTCTACTACAGCATCTGGCATTTGTAAAACATTACTAGCAGGCCTAGAGTACACAGTAAACGAAAATAAATCAAAACTCGTGCCCTCTCAAGAGATAATATTCCTCAATGCAAGTTTAAGTACAACTGCCCAGATGGCTTATCCCACACCAGACAAACACAGACAACTGACTACTTATTTCAAAAGGTTGGCAACAAAGACCCAGTTATCTGCAAGAAAAATTCTGCAGGCTTTGGGCTTCATGGCTTCCTGCATTCTGCTAATTCCATATGCAAGACTGCATATGAGGAAACCTCAATGGTATCTAAAAGGTGTTTGGACTCGACATTGCCACAGCCTGGAAACAATAATTACCCTCATTCCCTGCCTGCAACAGGAGTTTCGATGGTGGGCAAAAGCCTGTCACCACAACACGGGACAGCCATTCACCTTACCCACAGCCAGGCAGACATTGACAACAGATGCATCAGATTATGCCTGGGAGGACCATATGGCAGGAAGATGTATTCAGGGCACATGGTCCGCAAGTCAAATGCATCTACATATCAATCAAAAAGAGATGCTAGCAGTTCAAAATGCCCTGACAGCCTTCAAGGATCTACTTCATCCAGGACAACTACTTTTAAAGACGGACAATACCACAGTCATGTGGTACATAAACAAGCAAGGGGGCATACATTCCTACCCCCTCTGCAGACTAGCCATGAACTTATGGGATGCAGCATTGACTTACCAAGTACATCTGCAAGCGCAATTCCTGCCTGGAAGGATAAATACTCTGGCAGACGAACTAAGCAGAAACCTAATGGATCCCCACTAGTGGAAATTGGATCCACAAGTCTTCAGCATGATAACAAGGAACTGGGGATGCCCGGAAATAGACCTAGTTGCCTCTCCTCACAATTGCCAACTACAAAGATTCTGCACAAGGACTTATCACAAGCAAGCATGGAAAGTGGATGCTCTATCTTTCAGCTGGAAAAACCTAACAGTATATGCCTTTCTTCCTCTGCCTCTCCTCCCCAAAATACTCCTCAAGGTCAGACAAGAGAAGCCAAAAATGATTCTAATTGCCCCAGACTGGCCCCGCCAGCACTGGTACCCAATCCTAAAGAGCTTGTCCAAATGGCCAGCTTGGACACTACCTCAAATTCCTTACTTTTTGACTCAAGACAGTTAGATACTGCACAGCCAACCCAGGACCCTAAACCTGGCAGCATGGCGGATAATGTAGCCATTCAAGACACACCTCGTTCTAAAGCAGTTATGGATGTTATTTTGGAGGCCAGGAGGCCTAGCACCAGAAAATCTTATGCAGAAAAATGGAAGAGATTCTGTGCTTGGAACCACACGATTGTTCCAAATATTCCTCAGATTTTTGCAATCGTTAACTGAGATGCTGGATAAAGGCCTTTCCTTTTCATCCATTAAAATTCATGCCTCTGCCATTTCAGCTCATTACAATACAGAACCACCTATTTTTTCTCATCCATTACTAAGGCAGTACCTCAGAGGGGCCAAAAACATAAGACCCCCCCAAGGAGAGCACCAATACCTACATGGGACCTCAACTATGTCTTGGAAAAATTTGCACTGCCTCCCTTTGAGCCAGCCACGGCAGCTGATATAAAATTTTTATCCTGGAAAACAGCTCTGCTCCTAGCAATAACCTCTGCTAGACGAGTCTCAGAGTTACAGGCACTCATGGCTGTGGAACCTTTTATCATTTTCCAGCCTGACAGGGTTTCTCTGAGGACAAACCCTACATTTATGCCTAAGGTAGTGACCAGTGTGGCCCTTAACCAAACAATTCACTTGTCAACTTTTTACCCAAACCCGCAGAATAAGGGTGAGAGACTTCTGCATTTTTTGGACATTCACAGACATCTATGCTTCTACTTGGACAGAACCAAAGCGTTCAGAAAGACTGAACAACTTCTAGTAGCATATGCTGCAGGATCACAAGGAAAGCCTATCTCAAAGCAGACTATTTCAAAGTGGATAGGACACTGCATTCGTTTCTGCTGTTCACAGCATGGCAAATCAGTGCCTAAGGGTATTAGGCCGCATTCCACCAGAGCAGCAGCCTTCCTCAGAGGAGTACCAACCAAAGACATCTTAGAGGCTGCAACTTGGAGTTCAGTACATACTTTTACAAAGCACTATCACTTACCTCTCTATTCTAAATCCAGGGCAGGCTTTGCGACATCAGTTCTGCAGAGCCTGATAGCCTCTCCTAATCCTATTTAGCACCAGCCTCCCCAACCATAGCTTTGGGATTCATGCCAATTGTAATGACTGCAACAGTGAAACACAATGAACGTAGTACAGTTGTGTACCTACCATAAATGTAATGTTCGAGTGTATTCACTGTTGCAGTCCAAGTTACCCTCCCTCCATCCCCGTTTTCCTTGCTGGGACTTATCTGTACTTCTCTATTCTATACAACCTATGTGGTGTATTTGCTTGTAGATGAAGGAAAAGTTATTTTTTGGTTATGCATGCTTTTTGGCATTAGCGAGCCTACCATTTTAGGGGCACCTGACATCTGGGGCAAGAAAAACTGAAGAAAATGGCGTCGGCTGCAACTTTTATACCCCTGGCACACTGACGTCAGGGAGGAGGCGACAGCAACCGATGCCGGACCTAGACTTTGGAACTCAGGTCGACTGTGGGTAGCCTGCCAGCAAGATAACCCAATTGTAATGACTGCAACAGTGAATACACTCGAACATCTACATTTATGGTAGGTACACAACTATACTTTCCTCAGAGGGGCCAAAATTTTAAGATCACCCAGGAGAGCTCCAACCCCAGCCTGGGACCTTAAACTTTGTTTTGGAGAAACTTACTGTACCTCCTTTCGAGCCAGCTGCTACTGCAGACTTAAAATTTCTTTCCTGGAAAACAGCTTTCCTCTACGCAATCACTTCAGCTAGAAGGGTATCTGAATTACAGGGCCCTTATGGCAGTGGAGCCTTCCATCATCTTTCATGAGGACTGGGTGTCCCTCAGAACCAATCCATCCTTCATGCCCAAGGTGGTATCCAGTGTGGCTCTTAATCAGTCCATTCATTTGCCAACCTTCTTTTCCAATCCACAGAACAAAGGGGAACGGGTACTGCATTCCTTAGATCTGCACAGACAACTTAGATTCTACTTGGACAGGACTAAACCTCAAAGGAAATCTGAACAATTGCTGGTGGCATTTGCTGCAGGGGCAGAGGGGAAGGCTATTTCAAAGCAAACCATTTCTAAATTGATAGGTCATTGCATTAATTTCTGCTATAAGCACCATGGAAAACCTATCCCCCAGGAGATCAGACCTCACTCCAACAGGGCTGCATCTACCTCTACAGCCTTTCTCAGAGGCGTCCCTACCAGGGACATCCTAGAAGCTGCTACCTGGAGTTCTGTACATACTTTCAGCAAGCATTATTTGCCAATTTTCAGTCCAGAGCTGGCTGTGCCACCACAGTCTTGCAGGGCCTTATAGCTGATCCTAATGCTATCTGAATTCCTCCTCCCAACCTTAGCTTTGGGAATCTACCCAAATATAATGACTGCAACAGTGAAACACAAAGAACATAGTACAGTTGTGTACACTTACCATAAATGTACATGTTAGAGTGCATTCACTGTTGCAGTCCTGGTTACCCTCCTTCCAGCCCCCTAACTTCTTTTGGCTATACCTCTACTTTCCTTTCATTACAGCCGAGTGACGCCTCCAGGCATTTCTGCAGTTAACTTCTACTGCACCTCTAGGCGTCAAATATTTATTGTTCATATTTGCATTAATAATTCCAAGACCATGCTACATACAATGTACCAGAATATTCTATCTTGAAGCATACATGATGGCAAAAACAACTGTATTGATATTTGACCTCTTGTCAATGAGTATTTGTTAGAACTGTAAGGTGATACCTTCATTTTTTAAAGGCTGCTGCCACACCCACTGGGAGTTAAAGGTACACACTAAAAAGAGCTGTAATGGAGGGAATGAGTTAAAAGCTTTTTGGTGTATTTGCTTTTTTGCTGGAGTTATATCATTGTATCTTTATATTTAATTGCTTCTCATTAGGGGGGCATCTGACATCTGGGGAAAGAAAAACCGATGCATTGGCGTAGGCTGCATGTTTTATACCCCTGGCGACCTGACGTCATGGAGGAAGGGACAGCAACTGGCTCAGGACCCAAGACTTTGTTAATCAGACCGACTGAGGACTACCTGCAAGCAGATAACCCAAATGTAATGACTGCAACAGTGAATACACTTGAACGTCTACATTTATGGTAAGTGTACACAACTGTACTTTCCTGAGAGGGGCTAACAACTTAAGCCCCCTAGGAGAGCACCCACCCCTGCCTGGGACCTTAACTTTGTACTGGAAAAACTCACGCTTCCCCTTTTTGAACCTGCAGCTTCAGCAGACTTAAAATTCCTCTCTTGGAAAGCAGCCCTGCTTTTAGCTATAACTTCAGCAAGAAGATTGTCGGAGTTACAGGCACTAATGGATGTGGAAGCCTTCATTATTTTCCATGCTGACAGGGTTTCCCTCAGGACTAACCCATCCTTTATGCCTAAGGTGGTGTCCAGTGTGGCTCTAAACCAATCCATCCATTTGCCAACCTTCTTCCCTAACCCTCAGAATAAAGGGGAAAGGATCCTGCACTCCTTGGACGTGCACTGACAGCTCAGGTTCTACCTTGACAGTACTAAACCTTTCAGAAAATCTGACCAGCTGCTAGTCAGCTTTGCTACAGGGGCAGAGGGTAGGGCCATTTCAAAGGAAACTATTTCCAAATGGATAGCACACTGCATCAATTTCTGCTACAAGCACCATGGCAACATACTGCACAGGAGAGCAGACCACATTCCACTAGGGCTACTTCCACCTCTACAGCATTTCTCAGGGGAGTCCATACCAGGGACATTCTGGAAGCTGCTACCTGGAGGTCTGTACACACCTTCACCAAGCATTACCACTTACCATTTTTTTTCTAAATCCAGAGCTGGATTTGCTACAGCAGTATTGCAAGGCCTACTAGCCAGCCCTAACACTTCTTGACTGCCTCCATCTCTCCTCAGCTTTGGGAATCAACCCAAGTGTGTTGACTGCAACAGTGAAACACGAAGAACATAGTACAGTCGTGTACACTTACCATAAATGTAGATGTTTGAGTGTATTTACTGTTGCAGTCATGGTTTCCCTCCCTCCAGCCCCCTGGCTTTCTCTATCTTTCTACTTCTCCTCTAAATGGCCATTCCTAATGGCATTGGTATTTACTTTTTACTTGTGAAGTTCCCCACCATATACTAGCTTCCTGTTTGGGGCAAGAAAAACTGATGTAATGGCGTTGGCTGGCCTTTTTTATACCCTTGACGACCTGATATCATGGAAGAAGCTAGTATTCGGGCCGACTGAGGGCTACCTGCAGGTAAATAACCCAAGCGTGATGACTGCAACAGTGAATACACTCGAACATCTGCATTTATTGTAAGTGTACACAACTGTACTTTTTATATAGGATGTGGGCACAGGTTTGAAGGTGAATGTGGAAATGTTGATACATGGCTGTTTGGCAGGGTTAGGATTGAATGTTATGGAATCCTTGGTTAGAGATGCTATACGGTATATAAAATAAGAGTTGAATTGTAGTGTGGTTTCAAGTGTGAGTTATTGAGAGAGGAGTTATGCTTGAAAATTTGGCTGGGTTGCAAGATTTCTTTGATAGCTGTCCAAATTTTTTTTAAGGTTGTGCTTACAATTGTTCTGAAAGTATTGTAGTATATTTTTTATGTCTTCATTTGTGTGCTTTCTAGTGTGAAGCATTGTGTGAAGAATTGTGAAGCATTCTGAAGTTTTCAAGATACTGTGGTGGTTTATATTTTTGCCATTCTTTCCGTGCATTTTCTCTATCCTGCGTTGGAATTCTACTCTTTCAGGATAGCCAAATTGCATTATTTGTTTTAGTGCCTTCCTTCTAGGAGGTACAAGGCTATTTTGGAATATTTAGGAAAGTTGTATTGAATTAATTTGCAGCAGTATTAAAAGAAAAATGAACAAGTAGAGATCTGTCTATTTCCAACCTCACCAACACAAGTATTGAGGAAAAAGTAAAAAACAGAAAAACTAGTAGTCTTGAAACTTTAATGAGCTCAGTCACAATGATTTCCAAAAATTATGAAACCCATTTAGTGTTCCAAAGCAACAAGCCTTTGTCACAGGCAAGCAATCCTCTATAATAAAAAAATCAGAAATACTTTACAATTTTAAACATGTCAGCTTTTATACACTTGGAAGTAGGTGTAGAAAATATATGTATTTAATTTTAAACCAGTCTATTCCAGTCAAACAGGGCAGTAAAAGTGCATTTAAGAACAGCAAGTACCCATCCCCACACATACTGCTACTGATAAGATCAAACTAAATCCTAGTTAAGGAAAACACTAGCTATCTATTTCCAACTGGTATTCCAAAATCAGGTATTAAGAAAACCATAACATAGTCTTTTAAAATCGCTTTCAGCTCCCTAATGAGCCTACAGACGGTATTAGCCCCTAGGATCTGGAATCATTAGAAGAAACCACTGACAGCACTTTTGCATTCCTACCTCATGGAAGGAACAATGAGACACAACCCATCATTGATTTAAAATTGTATGTGAGGAAGTTCATAGGTAGGTACTAGGCTATTGGCCCTAGGGCCCATACAAGCCTAGCCAAAAAATTTTCCCTGGCTTTCGCCACCCAAGAAAATTATTTTCCTGTGCCCCTGTCGAGCAGAGCCACAGAAGTGATCCCCGGGGTGAATTTCCCATTTCCCATCCAATCATCAAGATTTTTCTTGAAGAGTGCTAATGAGGAGCTCTGTTTGACATAGATAGGTAGTCTGTTCCAGAGTATGGGAAGTCTCTGGGACAGGAATCTATCCCTCCAGCATGTTCTGTTTATTGTGGTGACAAGGTTAAGGTCCCTATAGCGTTGTGATTAAAGTGCTTGCTACTACTCAAGTGGTTGGTTTCTGACCTTCTTTTGGACACTCTTTGCAAGTCCATTCTTTGGGTTTGGGCCCTATAGCGTGTAGCTTGGAGGGACTGGGATTTCTTTAAGTGGAGCATGTCCAACAGCTCTGGGTTTGACATAGCTTTGTATGTTGGGCAGAGATCGCCCCTGAGTAGGCGATATGCGATGGAGTAAAGCTGTAGTTTTTTGAGACGGTCTGCATAGGGCATCTGTTGTGAGGTATTTCTGTGGTCTTTCCAGTTGTTGTAGATGTCTTGTGAGGTACATACCAAAAGGGGCATTGTACTCTATAATGGGTCTAATGAGTGATGAGTAGAGGGGAACAATGACCTCTTTTTTTCTGGATGAGAATCCTTTTGTGATGAGATGAGCCACATAGAAGGATTTCCTGACCACTGTGGCGATGCGATTATCAAAGGAGAGACTACTGTCCACCTGTGTCCCAAGGTCTCATCACATTTTCGGCATTAAGTAGACTACCAGCTATGTGGTAGTTCATGGGTACAGAGTTTTTACCAAGGGGGATGACAATACACTTTTTGGCATTGAGCTTCAGGCCATGGCTGTGACACCAGGTATCTGTCTCAGTGAGGCCCTTTTGTAGTTTGTCCACATTGTTAGGAGTTTCGATTATGGCTCCTAGTTTGCAGTCATCTGCAAACTTTGTTAGCCAAAGACCTTCTGTGTTGGCCTGCACTTCAGAGAAGTAGATACCAAACAGGAGAGGACCCAGGACTGAACTCTGTGGTACTCCACTTGTCACTGGTCTGATGTTGGATTTGGAATCCACTACTTTCACAGTGTGGGTTCTGTCCGTGAGCCAGTTGGCAACCCATCTTGTGACATAGGGATTTATACCTAGTTTAGTGAGCTTATCTATAATTCCAGAGTGGGGGATGGTGTTGAAAGCCTTGGCGAGATCTAGATAAGCTGTGTGAACCATTTTACCCTCATCTATGGCTTTGGTGACTGCTTCAAAGAAGTCAGTCAGGTTTAGGAGACATGATCTGCCTTTTACAAATCCAAACTGAGTAGGGTCCAGAGTTTGGAGATTACCAATGTCTTTGTTTATGAGTTCCACGATGATACATTCCATGACCTTGCAGACCAGGCTCGTCAGGCTAATGGGGCGGTAGTTCCTGGGGTCTGTCGTGGCTCCCCCTTTGTGGAGTGGGATAACTGTCGCGGTGCGCCATTCAGTGGGTACAAAGCCTAAGGTGAGGCTATGATTGAATATGGTACTTAGGTAGGGTGCCAGTTCATTCTGTAGTTCGTGTAGAACGCAGCCTGGGATATTGTCAGGTCCCATGGATGCTGTGTTCTTGGCTTTGGAGAGTGTGTTTTTTACCTGTGCAGCCTAGATTATAGGAACTTTGCATTCTTCCGGTATAGAGATGGGCCCTCTAGGGGGTGAGAGGGGGGTAAAGTTAGCACTGAACCTATCTGCTAGGATGTTGGCAATATCAGTTGGTTCTGTATATTTAGTGCCATTATGCTGTAATTCAGAGCAGATCTGAGTGTTCCCATTTAGATTCTTGACATAGCTATAGAATGCTTTGTGGTTGTCTTTAGAGTCACTGGCAATTTTGTTTTCGTAACTAGCTTTGGAGGATTTTATGAGGGATCTCAGCTTCTTACTGAGGTTGACCAGGGAGTTCCTCCAGTCATGGGATTTTACTCTTTTTTACAACAGTTTCTTTCTTCTGTTGTAGAGTTTGTTTATGGCAGAGGACCACCAGATTGGCTTCCTTTTTTTGGAGGATAACATCTTGGTTCTATTAGGGATAGCATGATCCATGCACTCGTGTAAGTGCTTATAAAGTGCATTTGTGTAGGATTTGGCAGTCATACCTCTATTGTCAGTCTGCATGGGTGTCATGAAGTTTGCCACTTCTGTCATAAGAAGTGTGAAGTTGGCTTTTGAGAAGTTTTTTACGATGGTTTCCCTAATTGGGGCTGGGGGTGGTATGTGGATGTCTAGGCTGATTAGCTTATGGTCAGATCTGACCAATGAGGAATTGACCTCTGGTGTGGAACACCGGTTTCCCATGTTGGTAATGACCAGGTATAGGATATTGCTGCCCCTGGTGGGGGTGTGAATAAGATGATCCAAGGAGTTGGAATTTATGAATTCTAGAAAACGTTGAGCAAAAGAGTTGGTACATGAGTAGTTTTCCCAGTTAATGGTGGGGTAGTTGAAATTGCCCATTATTAGGGTGTTGGGTTGTACCCTAATACTTTCCAGTGTATCAAGAAATGAGGAGTGTGAATCCTGGGGCATGGTGGGGGGGTCTGAAGCAAGCTACAATTTGAATTTGACATGCTACAAGTTGAATTTGAAACTTTTCTTTCACAAGAAAAACAACATGGAAGAAGGTAAATCCATCGCAGAATAAATGAAATGTACTTTATTTTTTTTCATTTACAGCTATATCTAATGGGAGGATGTTTAGATGATAGGGTAGTAATGAACATTTCTGGGTTAAACTTGGAAAGGTTGGGTGTTTTATAAAGATTCTGTTTTAAGTGGATGTGTGAGAAGTCTGGTTTTATAAATTGGGAGATGATCACTGAGACAGTCAAACATAGTACCTGAAGTGGTGTATTTGCTAGGGTCTGATACTAGGATCCAGTCTAATAGAGTATTAGATGCCTTCTTGTAATGTGTGGGGCTGTTAATTAGTTGTATGAAACCAAATAAGTTCACGCTAGATGTAGGGGAGTTTATGTCCAACCAACTGACATTCACATCACAGAGTAATATTTTTAATGGTAGAGTTGTTGTGGATATCCAGTGTAGGATATCTTCCAGTATAGCCGTATTGTCACTAGGAGGGATGTAAAGGGCAGTAATACATATTGATTTTTACTTGTTTATATTCAGGAAGATAATAAAAAGCTCTGTTGAAATGAATTTTGGTATTGGTTTGTTGTAGTGAGAAATGTGATGGTATTGAAATATTAATGCACTACCACCAGTTTTCCTCTTCATAGGATCATTATGGATCATGTTATAGCCAGAAGGTGTCTTTTTGGAGTCATTTATGCTGGTTTTAAGCTAAGTTTCAGTTACTGCGAGAATATCAGGTTTATGTTTTGTAATCCAGGCATGTAATTCAGTAATTTTATTTCTTATGCTTCTCACCTTTATGGCAGCAAAAGTTAGATAACTGTGGTTGAGGGGTTGACTTTTGTGGAGTAGTTTGTAGAAGAGAATTGTCTTCATGTTCATTGTGATAGATGGGTCCAGGATTAGGGTTAATGTCTCCTCCAAGAAGGATTTTAGTATATTGGGGATTTATTTATTTATTTATTTATTTTACTTTTGTTTTTTGGGAGAGTATTTTTCCACTTAATTTTGTTTTGGTTTATATGTAATGTAATACAGTAAAAAAAATCTGCATATTTTATTGTCCACTCTTAGCAGTTTTTGAGTGTTACAAATTGAGTACAGACATATGAGGGGCACTTCATATTCTACATTTCACTTTTCATTCCTTAACAGCGTTCACTAGCACAGAAATGATGATTTCCTTGTCTTGTCCGTCTTCCTTGACTTATTGAAACCTTTTGTTTTAGTTTGCCACTCTAAACCTGTCTGTAAGTCCTCATCCTTTGATCTCTGTTCCTCAGATCTAGAATGTTTGTAAACATCTACCTTAGTAATACAACCTATGATGTAAAATGGTAACAATCCAAATCCGCCTTTCTTCCAATACCAGTTAGTCCTTTAAGGCTAAATACTTATCCCCCACTTCTGTTCGACATACTAATAACCTTCCTCTTTCCGCCACTAACTCAGCCCTTCTCCATTATGCTGACAATTCAGCAATTGTCTAAACAACCAGAACAGTCCCTGAGCTTCAGAACATCACCCAGTTCACCTTGACCTCAACTGAAGCCTGGCAATCCAGCCTTATACTAGACTAAACTCTAGGAGAACTAAGCTAGTGCTGTTCACCCCAAAGTCAAACTCCAGTGTTGAAATTAACTTCACCCTTCTTTGCTTTAGTACCACCACTGACTATTTCCATACACAATTTCTAATTGTTGTCATTGGTGAAAATGTAAAATTTGACCTCTGTCTGGACATGTAACCAAGAAAGCAGACCAGAAACCTGGACTGCTGTAAATGGTTTGCTTGATACTGCTCAGCAACTGCCTGCATACTTCCCACACTGTCGTATTCTGTCCCCACCTTAACAAATTTCTATGTAAACCAGCCTACAAAACTCTAGAATTGCAGTAAAGTAGCCAAATTTGCTAGCATTGTGAATAGTGGAATCCACCATTGCACTGTCATAAAACAGCTGATGTGTTGTTGTCAATCTTGCCTTTATTCTCACTGATGGGTTCGGATCCAATGTGTTGAATCTGTCTCTGCCTTTCCAGTAGCTCAAGGTCTTCAGCAAAGCTCGTGGGCTTCCTTCCCTACCCATAATGCAGTTCCCCAACTTCCCCAGATCTTGTTTGCCGAGCTGTGAAGAAGGATCTTCAAGCAAGCTCTGGATTAAGTTCTTTGACTATTTCTGAGATATTTTCTCATATGTCTTATATTTTTATTATTGTTTTATATACATTAAATTCCTTGAAAGTTAGCACCTTTTCCCTTCAAGTTAACATCAGTTTTAATTAAAGGACTCACACCTGTGTAAGTTGGACGGTGTTTCCCTTTCCCTTTCTTTCCCTCGTAGAAAGTTTTTTTAGTGTCTAGTGAGTGTTTTTCCCCCCTTTTTCTTCAGATTACTAGTCATTTAAGTTGGAGAGTAGTTAATCAACTCCCCCTTCTTCCAGGTTATTCCTCGTTTTAGTTAGAGACTAGTTAACTAACACCCCCCCCCCCGCCACGAAGTCTGTTTAAGTTAGAGGACTTTCTGATACTGTTATTAAAAAAAAAAAAGTTCTAAATTTTCTTCCTGTCTTCATCTTTCTAAATTAAAACTTGTGTTCATCTTTCTAAATTAGAACTTGTCTTCATCTTTCTAAATTAGAGCTGTTCTTGTGTTGTTACCTTCTACTATGTTCCAAAAAGAAGGCAAGCCATTGGTTTTAAAAAATGTGAAAAATGCAGCAAAAAGATGCCCCTCAGTGACTCGCAATCGTGTGTTTACTGTCTGGGGCATCTTCATTTGCAATAATCTTATTCCATATGTCACGCCTTTAGTCAAAGGGAGCTTATGGAACAGAAAAAATTGATTTTGAAGGGGTTAATTAAAACCCCATTCTCTGTCGAACCCTCCTCTCCAAAATGAGAGAGCAGAGAAACAATCTTCTCCGAATCCGATAATTTCTTCGGAGGCAAAGGCTGAACAACCTAAGGTGTCTGCTTTGACAGCACTTATGGAGCAGACAGTTGCCTCCAAAGCAGGAACCTATTCAGATCAGACAAAATCATCTGCTCCGAAGCCGGACTCTGAATCATCGGCTCCAAAGACCATATTGTCCTCTTGAGTATGGCTGTCGGAACCGATCTCCATCCTTGGAGCCTGTTGAGTCTCGTCTCCCATCTCCTCTGTTAACCAGATCCAGATCAACAGCATTGTCTGCTAGGTCTGCCAGAAGCCTCTCAGATGAAGATGTGGATAGGGTTGTGCAGAGGCTTCTCGAGACACCTGCCTTGGCCAAGCTGCTTTTGGATCTGAACCCAAAGGAGTCGGATCAGACTCATTCCCCTGTGGCACCTACTCCTCCTCCGATCCATCCTTCGGTTTCAGAGCCAGAAATCTCTGATATCCATCTGATGCCTGTATCAGGTCCAGGACCTCTCAGCTCCAATCTCTGCCCAGAGTGTCTGTCCAGTCAGAACAAGATACCTCTGGGAGCCGACACTCACTGGTTGGGTCCTTGGAGCTGGTTCGGATCTCCTTGGATCTGACCTTTTCTCTCGGGTCCTCGGCATGTATAGGTTCAGCTCAAACTTTATCTTTGGAGCTTCCATCTTCTGCTCCAGGTGCTCTTTCGGCTCTGACATCTGTATTGTTGGGTCTGGGGAGTACTTCGGAGCAGGCGCAGTCTGCCTTCAAGGTGTTCTGAGGAGGGTGTTGACTGCTCCTCAGTCTCAGGCACAGTCACTTTTGGAGATTCCTCCCTCTTCGGCGCAGGTGTCTTTACCTCATCACCTCCCTCTATAGGACCTCAGGGATCCAAGACCTCAGGATGTCCCGCAGGGGACTCCCCCCTCTTCTGAAACTTCCGCAGAGTACCCCACTGAGGAAGTACCTTGGAAGAGACCATGAAAGAGGAAGCATCTGGAATTCCCAGAGGAGTCCGTCACTTCAGATACTGACCTCGATGAAGCAGAAGTGTCCCCACGGTCACCTCCTGAAGACATCTCCTTTAGAGACATCCTAGAAATTTTGAAACAGAGAGGTGATTGGCAGTCCTTGTTCCCTTCAGCCGAGGAGTCAGATATCGCACTTCAACCTCTTGGGTGACACCACCTTTCGACAAGCTTATTCAGTTAATCTCTCAGAAGGTCTGTTAGACTCAAGATTCCATACAGCCCATTCCGAGGAGGATGTCAAACAAGTACATTACAGCACATAAAGACTAAGCCTTTCTCACCAAGGGAGTAGTAGTGGATGCCATGGTCGTGACATCTGCCACAAAAAAGGAACTTTCCGAGACTTGTTCCTTTATCCATCCTCCTAATAAGGATTCCAGGACCATGGATAGATAAGGGAAGCATGTCTTCTCTTCAGCGTCTTTTACACTTTGATCGCTGAACTGTCTTAGTCATTACTTATCTTACATATTACACCCACACCGAGACTTTCATTCTTACTGTATCACTTGTTTAGGCCCAGACCACAACGTCCCTCGTTGCCGGTTCTGTGCCCTCTTTAATGCGAGAACCATTTGCCATAGAGCTCTATTTGTAGACAATTATTTTCATATTCAGTCTTCGAATTCCGATATGGTGTCCATCAGCCAACAATCTGTCGACTTTACGAAAAAACGTAAATATAGAGACAGGCCACACAAGACTGAGCCTTCCAACAACGCTACCTCTAAGCAAGTCGTCAGTTATCCGGAATTATTGAGGCACTTTTGCAGCCCCTGATGCCCGACTCGCTTTCTACACAGGCCTTTGCCAAGACCCTTTCAGAGTCCAGTATGCCACATAAATTCACTTTGTCTTCCAAACCTTTGGCTGTCTCTGCCTTGGTTGGGTCTGGAGCCGCAACACAGGCACCGACTTCCAAGGAGGCAGTTTGCACCGATTCTAGACAAAAAAATGATGTCTTCTCTTCCGACTACCGTTTCTCAAAGACCAATGGATTCTCTCAGGCCTAGAAGCCACGCCACTCCTAGGAAATCTGCTTCTAGCCACCATCTTGCTACTGCTCCCCTACCCCAAGCTCAAATGCTTAAAATGGCAGAGGATCTCATCTTCCTTATCCAAGGTACTCAGGCTCTCACTCCTAAAAGGAAAATGCACCCTTCTCCAGAAATTATGACAGACCAAGAGTCTGAGCAATTTGATTATTCTTTTTTTGAAGAGGAATGGCAGCCCTTAACTGTTTGAGGATTCAGATGCAGAGGAATCTATCCCCTCTGCCTCCCCTCCAGAGGACCTCTCCTTCGGGGAAATCCTTCACTCCCTCAGGGAACATTTTCATTGGGAATCTCAGGACTACCCACAGTCAAAGAAATGACTTGGAGAGTTTCTGGACCTGCCCCAGCACTGACCCCTCACCATCCCACCTATTCTGGAAGTTGTGGATGAGGTTTTCCATGAATCCAGCTTGGCCCCTGATGCTGTGTCTCCTGCACCAGCTAAACCTGACAGGTACTACAGAGTACCAGATTCTCACAAATACCTGTACAGGAATCTTGCTGCAGACCCTGAGGTCATTACACAGGGACCCAAAGGAGCTAAGACTAGTTCTGCTAAGAATCCTCTTCCTTCTGACAAAGACTTCAGAGTTCTGGACAGATTGGGTAAGAAAGTATACACCTGTGCAACCTTAGCTATCAGAGCACTCAACTGTCAGTTCCATATGTTAAAATATCAACAACACACTTTGGAACAATTAAAACAGAAACTTGCAACCTCTCCTGATGGTGCCATCTCAAAAGAGCTGGCAGAATTACTACACTCTGCATGCCAAGTGGCCAAGCACTCATTACAATGTGGATATGATGCCCTAGAAGCCTCTAGCAGGGCAGCAGTGACAAGACTTGTTATTAGAAGACATGCTTGGCTGAAGGAACAACCTCTCCCCGATCATGTCAAGTCTAAACGTATTGATGCACCTCTAGATAAGGAATGCCTGTTTGGGGAAAAAGCAGATGAGATGCTTAAAAAGATGGAAGACAAAGCAAAATCTGTGCAAACAGTAAAAGATCTCTTTCAAGTTCAAATGCCCAAATTCAGCATGAACTTCCCCTCTAAGCAATGGGACTTCTCTGCACCCAGCAGTCAGGGCCACGGAAAGCCCCGCAGGGACAGGACTTCCAGGCCCCTATCCCAGGGCCAGCAAAGAAGCAAGTAATGAACCATTTCCGCCTCTAAGGGAGGGAGTTCTAAGCCAAGCTTCTATGACAAGCACTCACAGTGACTCTCCCTCCCCCCTCTGCCCTCCTTTCACTCATCTAAAACTAGGAGGAAGGCTCACCTTAATCAAGGACAATTGGCTCTCTATAAACAAGGACCAATGGGTATTAAAAATAATTTCTCAGGAATACAGATTCTCCTTCAGCGAACTCCCTATTCCAAGAGGGTACCCAGACCTCCCCTCAAACCAGTGGGTAGAGGCATTAAAACAGGTAAAAACACTAATATCCCATTGGACCATAGAACCTGTCCCTCCAAATCAAGCAGGAAAAGTTTTTTTACTCCAGACTGTTCCTTGTTCCCAGAAAAGAGGGCACTTGGTGCCCCATCCTGGATCTATCCAAACTGAACACCTCCTTGGTGGTCGCCAGATTCAAAATGCTAACCTTGCAGCAGCTTCTGCCTATGCTCACACAAAATGTCTGGCTTTTGGGGACACTAGACCTAAAAGATGCCTGCCTCCACATCCCCATCAGGGAATCGTGCAGAAAATTCCTGCGCTTCAGAGCAGGCAATCAGCACTTTTAGTTCTCTGCACTGCCCTTTGGCTTATCTACTGCTCCCAGAGTATTCACCAAATGCTTGGCCCTGGCTATAGCATTCTGCAGACAGAGAAATATACAGATTTACCCTTACCAGGCGAACAGCAAAGAAAAATTGCTCCAGGACCTTCTGTTTGTCAAGAAACTTCCCCAGGGTTCACCATCAACAAGAAAAAAAATCAAAGCAAAACCCCACCAGGAAAATTGTTTTCCTGGGGGCTGTGCTAGACACAACAATCCTAATGGCTTTCCTGTCCCCAGAAAAGCAGAGCTTCCTGCCTCTATGCTTCACCCAGCTGGCTTCCAGAAGTCATCTCACTGTGAAGGAAGTTCCTGCAAGCCCTGGGATACATGGCATCTTGCATCCTTCTCATCCCTCTCGCCAGGCTTCACATGAGAAAACTTCAGTGGTTTTTAAAGAACCTTTGGTGTCAGCACTCTCCCTCTGATCCCTTGCATAAGGGATGCATTTCTCTGGTGGGCAGAGGCCTGTGCCATGAACAAGGGTCTCCCCTTCATCCTCTACCCTTCTGGCCAGACCATCACCACCAATGCCTCAGACATAGCGTGGGGCGCTCACCTAGCAGGCAGGTGTACCCAAGGCCTTTGGAATGCCCAGAAACTTGACTTGCACATCAACCAGAAAGAAATGATGGCAGTGCAAAACGCTCTGACCTCCTTCCAACCCCATCTCAGGCCAGGGGTCCTCCTTATAAAAACAGCACCACAGTAATGTGGTAATCGACAAGCAGGAGAGCACCCAATCTTACCTCCTATGCAGGTTAGCCATGAGTCTGTGGCTTACAGCCACCTCCATGGGGCTGCACATAATTGCCCAATACTTAAAAGGGATCAACAACACACTGGCAGACCACCTAAGCAGAAACTTACTGGACCTCCACGAATGGCAGCTCCACAGAGAAATCTTTCTGCAAATTACCCAGGAGTGGGGGACCCCAGAGGTGGACATATTTGCCTCGCGCCTCAACTACCAGCTTCACAAGTTTTGTAGCAGGGAGCATCGCCTCAGCATTGAAGGTGGATGCCTTGACCGTCCCCTGGAGCTCCCTCTTTGTGTACGCATATCCTCTTCTGCCCCTTATTCCAAAGGTTCTGATCAAAATAAGAGAGGAGAGACCAAAGGTCACCCTCATTGCTCCAGATTGGCCCAAACATCATTGGTACCCCTTACTGTGGAGTCTGACCTTACAGCCCCCAACGCTGCTTCCCCTAAGGTCAGACCTCTTGACCTAGAAGAGGGGAAAGGTACTGCACCCAGACCTACAGACTCTCAAACTTTCAGCATGGCTTATACTCTAAAAACTAACAAGAAGTCCCTGTTAAGCAAACAGGTCCTGGACATCATTACAGAGGCCAGAAGGCCCAGCACAGAAAATCTTGTGCAGGAAAATGGAAAAGATTCTGCTCCTGGAAACAATCAAAAGGGGACAGTACCTCCCAACCCTCCATCCCTCTCATCCTGGATTAGTTAGCAGAGTTGCTCAATAGTGGCCTCTCCTACTCCTCTATTAAAATCCATGCATCAGCCATCTCTGCCCATTATGATTCAGAGCCACCCCTCTTCTCTTATCCTTTGATTAAGCAATTCCTCCGAGGGGCTTCTAATATCAGGCCTCCCAGAAGACCTCCTACTCCACCCTTTGACCTGAATTATGTGTTAGAGAAACTAACCTTGCCTCCTTTCGAACCTACCACTTCAACAGAATTGAAATACCTCTCCTGCCTTCCTACTAGAAATCACCTCAGCCAGAAGGGTCTCAGAGCTTCAAGCTCTCATGGCTGTCAAGCTCTTCATAATTTTCCATGCAGACAGAGTCTCCCTGAAGACTAATCCCTCCTTTATGCCCAAGGTGGTATCTGATGTGACCCTTAACCAAGCCATATATCTTCCCACCCCTCAAAACAAGGGAGAAAGAATTCTGCACTCGCTAGACGTGCACAGACAACTCAGATACTATCTGGACCATACTAAGCCATTCAGAAAAACTGACCAGCTTCTTGTAAGCTTTGCCTCAGGGGCAAAAAGGTAGCCCATCTCCAAACAACCCATTTCCAAATGGATTTCACACTGTATCCATTTTTGCTACAGACTACATGACCTTAAGTCTATCTGTACCCACACCACTAGGGCAAACTCCACTTCCACTGCCTTCCTCAGAGGAGTACCTACCAGGGACATCTTGGAAGCGGCCACCTGGACCTCTGTCCATACCTTTAAAAAGCATTACCACCTACCTTTCTTTTCTAAGTCTAGAGCAGGGTTTGCCTCTGCAGTGCCTCCTGACCCATACCTAGGACTCTACTTATTCTTTCACCCTTTACCTCAGCTTTGGGAATCCTTCCAACAGTGAAACATAAAGAACATAGTACAGTTGTGTACACTTACCGTAAATGTAGATGTTCGAGTGTATTCACTGTTGCAGTCTTGGTTTCCCTCCCTCCATCCCCCATTTAAGTTCTTCCCCTAAGGGGACACAAGCTTCCCAAGGTGGCTCTTAGCCACCAGGACGACTACTCTCTTTTCCCTTGTGCTTCTGACAGGTTAGGGGAAGAAAAACTGATGTAATGACGTTGGCTGCCTTGCTTTATAGTACTGACGACCTGATGTTAGACTACAGGTTACAGCAGCCGGCACACAAAAACATTGACTCTGGTATTCGGGCGGGCCGAGGGCTACCACAGCAGGGATAATCCACAGGTGATGACTGCAGCAGTGAATACAATCTAAAATCTACTTTTATGGTAAGTGCACACAACTGTATTTTCTGGTGAGGAATTATGTCAGATCACACAAAATGACAATGTGCGCCACTGTGACTACATGCATTCAAAAATCTCCTTGATTTGAAACCTCAGCTCTGCAAGTGGATGAGTGATGACATCGTTCCCTCCAATGCGCAAGACAAGAATGTCAGGCTCAGGGTAGATGGAACAGTTCTCTTCCTACAGCTGCAGGAGTCTACCCCAATGCATACCTCTTCTTGCAGTCCAGTGTACCTTTACACTAGATGTGGGGAAGCTCAAGTTGTAGCATTTGTTATTTCTGGAGGCATGTCTGGCAGCCCAGTGAAATTAGGAATGGCCACACTCTCACTTCTCGTTCCCTTGCTCTTGAAGCCATGTCACTGTCACAAGGTAGACGTATCTGCACAGGGAAGAAATGCAAGTCGGTTACTGGTGATGTTTGAGGGATGTTTTGCATTACTATGACATGTATATGTATATAATGTGCATTACCTTGTTTCCCTGTTGGAATCTTCACTGCTATCCACATAGGCATTGTTCTTTTGGTTAGTTATTTGCAAAGATGATGCAGAGGTATATACCTAACAACCTGAAAACCAGCAGCTCACACGTGCACTATCTGATTAGTAGTTGACACGTCACTGTAAACATACATCCTCTTGGCGTACCCAACATACTGCTGAATGGATACTGACAAAGGGCTACAGAAAGGGCACATGTAAATAGAAAAGCAGGCTAAGGACTGCCACTCCACTAATGAGCCCAGGACAGGCATGGGGCTTCAGTGGCACTCAAGGGCATCTGATGTGTCCAATACCTGTGCTGGCTACCCATTCAGACTGCTGATATCATTACTGCCTTACGACCTCCTTCACTGTCGGCGGTCTGCTTTTTCCCTTTACATGTGTCCATTCAGCAACGGACATAAGGAATCAAGGGAGGAAGTAATGTAATGTTTCTTGCCCTGACCTGCATACATTTTACAGTACCAGGAGGAGGGAGAGTGACTACATGATAATATGTTAAATTGTAGTCGTTCACAAAAATATGGTCCATGTAACCACAATGGGTACATTACTGTGTGTCAAACAAATTGAAAAAATGACAAAGAAACTGGTTGAGGGAGGCTTGAAATGACTCCACGTAGACTCCAAGTAGACAAATATCTCTCAGCTGTCCCTGATTTTCAGGGATTTTCCTGATTTTTGACTCAAATTTTAGCTCTGTCCCTCTTAATCCCTCCTAAAATTAGTGACTTTTGGAGGAAAAGTGGTAAATTACACTTAATGAGTAATGACAATTATTAAGAGTTATAGATTTATTTTACTTTAGAAAATGTATATTAAGTCATATTCTCTGATTCTGTTAATGTCTCAAGTTAATAGCATTAATATTTTAAAAGTGTCCCTGATTTCTTCTGGATTTGTCTGTGATTCTGTTGAAATTTGCCCTTGATTGGTTGAGAGCTATGATTAAAAACCCAAATCTGGCTTGTGCATTCATCAATGTGATGACTTCTACTTCTGTGAATAAGCTGCTGATAGTTTTACATGAAAAGTGAGAATGACTCAGTGTTGCATTGTAACTGCACTTATTGTTAATGTGATAATGACCTGCATACCATTACTGCAAAGTTCTGCATGCTCAGACACAGGTGATAATTGCTGCACATAACCTGTTGAGTAGACATTAATTATATTTCCTGGTGCAGGTGTTATGTAACACAGACTCATTATTATATTACTGAACCCTTCCTCCCACCTAAAGTCCGTACATGACTGACCAAGCCAGTAATATTGCCCGAAATATATTGTAGCTCCATGCTGGTAGTAGTCTGAAAGTAATAACCTTTATCTTACTGAGGGGCAACTACTGAGTATAATCAGAAAGAGAAATAAAGTCACAAATGTGTAACTTACCTGGTTGATCCATATAAGAATTACTCCAAATAGTAATTATTTTATCTCACCTAACCATTCCTCTGGTTACAATAAGACACAGAAGTTAAAAAGGCAGAAATATTGTCCAAAATATCTGGTTGAGCAATGCCAAAAATCAGCATTCCAACATTTCTAGAGTTATTTATCAGCAGTGTTCCTGAAGACTGTATGTGCATATTGTTAACAGATAAGAAATGACTAAACTACAGCATGGACAGAATGCTGGACAAAGGCCTATCTTTTTCATCAATTAAAATTTATGCCTCTGCCATTTCGGCTCATTACAATACAGAGCCACCAATCTTTTCTCATCCTTTATTAAAGCAGTACCTCAGAGGAGCCAAACATTTAAGGCCTCCAAGGAGAACACCAATACCTGCATGGGACCTCAACTCTGTCTTGGAAAAACTCACCCTGCCTCCTTTTGAGCCAGCTGCTGCTGCTAATATAAAGTTTTTATCTTGGAAAACAGCTCTGTTCCTAGCAATAACTTCTGCAAGACGAGTTTCAGAGCTACAGGCACTCATGGCTGTGGAACCTTTTATCATGTTTTATCCAGACAGGGTTTCTCTGAGGACAAACCCAACATTTATGCCTAAGGTGGTGTCCAGTGTGGCTCTTAACCAAACTATTCATCTGCCAACTTTTTATCCAAATCCACAGAACAAGGGGGGGAGAATTCTGCATTCTTTGGACGTACACAGACAGCTTAGATTCTACTTGGATAGGACCAAAGTTTTCAGGAAGACAGAGCAATTACTAGTGGCATATGCTGCAGGATCACAAGGAAAGGCTATATTTTAAAGTGGATAGGCCACTGCATTCGTTTCTGCTATTTTCACCATGGCAAGCCAGTGCCTAAGGGCATTAAACCACATTCAACCAGAGCTGCAGCCACTTCAGCAGCCTTTCTCAGGGGAGTACCAACCAAAGACATTTTAGAGGCTGCTACTTGGAGTTCAGTGCACACCTTTACAAAGCACTATAATCTGCCACTCTACTCTAAATCCAGGGCAGGCTTTGCCACTGCAGTTCTGCAGGACCTCATAGCCGCTCCTAATGCTGTTTAGCTCCAACCTCCCAACCATAGCTTTGGGACTCTACCCAAATGTAATGACTGCAACAGTGAAACACGAAGAACATAGTACAGTTGTGTACACTTACCATAAATGTAGATGTTCGAGTGTATTCACGGTTGCAGTCCAGGTTACCCACCCGCCATCCCCCTTTTTCTGCTGGAACTTATCTTTCCTTCTCTGATTTATACAACCTATGTGGTGTATTTGCTTGTAGATGAAGGTAAAGTTTATATTGGTGCATGTAATTTTATTTATATATATATATATATATACATATATATATATATATATATATACATATATACATTTTGGCTACCCTTTTAGGGGGGCACCTGACATCTGGGGCAAGAAAAACTGAAGAAAATGGCGTTGGCTGCTTCTTTTTATACCCCTGACGTCAGGGAAAGGGCTACAGCAGCCGACGCAGGACCCAAGACTTTGGAATTCAGGCCGACTGAGGACAACCTGCCAGCAGGATTACCCAAATGTAATGACTGCAACAGTGAAGACACTCGAACATCTACATTTATGGTAAGTGTACACAACTGTACTTTTTCTACTTCTTCAGCTTATATAGCTAGACTGCCATTGGACACGATATGTACAGCTGCCACTTGGTCTAAGCCACATACCTTCATTACGCATTGCAAAGTAGATAAGGCCTCCAGGGACAGGGTTTCCTTTGCTTCCACTGTCCTCAGGAGTATACTCCTGTGAGCCACCCAGGATGAATGGTGCTTGGGATGCTACCCATTTTTAAGAATGAACGGCGAGATTGAGCAACTTCACATAAAGAAGTTATGTACTTACCATAACGTTCCATTTGAGTTGTTCATCTCGCCTTCATTCTTACATTCCCACCAGCCTTCCCCCTCTAGGCTTCTCGAAGAGCGAGTAAGAGTTTTTGTGGTCTGGTGGGTCTTGGTGTAGGATTTCTTACTCCGGCTAGAGTAATGTTCATGTTTTTCTTATATTATACATGTTGGGATCAGCAAACTAGATCTGAGGTGAGGCATAGAGCATCATGCGTTAGGGACTTGTCCTCGACCTGCTTGAAATCCTTGAGCTTGTGAAAGCGGACCACTCAGAGCCATGAGATCGGCTCCGAACCCATTTGTAAGAATGAAGGCGAGATGAACAACTCACATGGAACATTATGGTAAGTACATAACTTCTTTGCATCCCACATTCATGGATAAAAGAGTGGTTAAAAATGTATAAGATACACACTCTACACTGATCAACTACATTATAATGATCATGAAACCGTGACAGACCACTTTGGAATTAAGCCATGAAAAAGGACAAATTATTATTCCAGGGTTAAAAATCCAAAGGAGGATATTCCAGGGTGACTCTGTCACTGCTGCTATTCTGCCTTGCCCTTACCCCATTAAGCTGTCTACTTAACAGCTTAGGTCATGGCTATAATTTGGCTCCTAGAAAACAGCAAAGTGTAAAGACTTCTCATCTTCTCTTTGTCAGTGATTTGATAGCTCATCAGACGAGGAACGGAATGCACAACTGCAAGTTGTCATAACTTTTTCAGATGATATAAGAATGCCATTTGGTCTTGATAAATGTGCAAAGCAACCTTTAAAGCAGGAAAACTGCATCACCAAGAAAACGTCAGTTTGGGACAAGAATATGATGTAAAAGAAATTGAGCAGGAGGGAGTGTATAAATATTTGTGAATTGATGAAGGATCGACAATAAAGCATGAACAAATGCAAATAAAACTTAGTAAGCAGTACTTTAGAAGACCTAAGTTAATCCTGAAAACAGTGTTGACATCTAGGAACAAAATCCAAGCTGTAAACCAATTTTTTTCCTGTCCTGACTTACAGTTTTGGAGTTATTGACTGGCCCTGGATAGATTAGATAGGAAAACAAGAAGGTTGCTTCATGCTCACCAAATGATTTATAAAAATCATTGCATACCAAGATTATATATTCCCTGTTCTGAAGGAGGGATGGGCCTCCTTGAAATTGATTACATGTATAGATCTCCAATTGTAGAACTCCATACATCTGCTGACCTCACAAAACCCAAACATAGTGAAACTTTTGAAACATGAGGAGACTAAATAAGATGACTACCCTGCTTAGGCTAGCAGAAACATATCAACGTCAAGCAGGATTGGAAATTAAACCACAAGCAGATAAAAAGAAAAAAATCAGGCAGCAACCGAATGTGACAAAAAAGAAAAGAAAGAATATAAAGTGAAGGACCAGATGAGAATTCAAGAAATGTAGAAAATGCATAAATATAGTTGCAAGTATAGAAAACTTTTGGAAGAACCACATGTTGATCATGAACGAATGCAGGAATGGTTAAGCCGAGGCAAATTTAAACCAAGTGATGAAAGGTCAATACTGGTGGCCTAAGATAGTGGGCTATGCACATGTTGGTTTACAAAGTCCATTGAACATGTGGGAGAAACGGCCAAATGTAGGTTTTGTAAAACAGAATTGGAAACAGTTGCACACCTCGTTGCTGGTTGCGACATACTAATGGCAGAAGGACTGTATACTGAAAGGCATAATAATGTGGCAATACTGCACTAGGGATTGTGCAGACATTATGGTATTGAAGTGGCTGAAAAACACTGGAAATATGAGCCACAAAGCATCATAGAAAATGAAGTCTACATCACAAGATCATCCATTACCAGCAGTTGAAAAGATAGATGCTAGAAAACCAGATGTGGTGACCCAGGAAAAGAAGACAAAAGTAGCATTGATAAATGAAATCACCACATCCAGTGACTACAGTCGCTTGCGTACAGAGAGACAGAAAGTCATAAAATATCAGGATTTGCAGGCAGAAACGAGCAATGTGGAAGAAAGATACCCAGATAGTTCCAATAGTAGTAGGAGCAACGGGCCTTATAAAAGAGTCGACAATCGTATTTAGACACGTTACCAATACATGTAACTTCGTACGAATTGCAAATGGAGTCATTACTGGGCACGTTGCAGGTGCTGCGAAGAACACTACTGGCTAACATCAAAGATTGAAACAATACAAATTTCTTGAGCTTTAATCGTACTTTGACTCACTAAATGTCTGTGACTCACTAAAGAATTACTGTTGCCTGACTACTTGCTAAAGCAAGCCAAGCTGATGTGTACCAATGTCTTAACACAGCAAAACTAGGTGATGTCTGTGTATGTCCTGTCAGAAGTCTGTCCTGTCTGGTTCCAGAGTGTTGCTGCAAGAGTTCCAGAGAAACCAGATGCTGATTAGAGGATGACATCACCTCTGGTCACCTGACTCTAGTACAGTACACAGAGAGCTTTGCTAAAATCTGTGGCAGTATCTGAAAGTTATAATGCTGTCAAACTTTTCAGACTTCCAGGTTCCTCTGATAAACATTTGATTAGTTACAACAATACAACCTAATATGCATGCATACATTCTTTCTGTCCAGCAGGACCTACTGTTGATGCATTTTTAACGCAAATAACTTTACAAATATACTTTTAACTCTAGCATCTGTTCAAGTCAGTGTGATAGTCAAATAACATACAATTCTTTACAAAACTCCAGCTAGCCATGCTGGCATATGTAAAAATGTACTGCCCTACTCTCCCTGGCACAGATGACATTACCTCATAACATCACAGTAGTGTCTGCTTGTCAGTGAAATATTTTTATTTTCTGACAATATAAAGATTTCCTGTTCTTTCTCTTGGTTACTGGACCTGTAAGTAACTCCTGATACGAGTGTGTATTTCATTCCAGTTTTCCGGTGTAATTCATAGTGCTTATTTCCCCTTATGCATTTGCTCTGTTGACTCCTGTGTAACATAGATCCTGGTGTTGGAGCTTCCCCATTATGCTCCATGTACCATGTGCCTGACTGCAGTGGTGTCCTGGTCTCCCTGTTGCACCATTGCAGCCAACTTCAGTACCAGTTACTTTGGTATTGCACACGTTTCTTTGAAAGGTTAGTGGAGAGACTGATGATAAACTCTTATGCTCTCATGTTTGCATTTTACAGTTGTGCCCCTGCATTTTGGACAATAGGTGGTGAAGTGTCTGTATCTTGCCCTTGCATCTTAGATTTTCCCCTACTGTCTGTATTTAATTTAATCTGGAATTTGCTGTTGATATTTTTTGGACTATTTTTTCTGACCTTTTTCTAACAACTTTATTTTATTTTTGCATTGCAGCTCATTGGTTAAGCATTGAAGGGGTACAACCTGCAATTCCAGAAAATCCACCTCCAGGTAATTTATCATTTTCTTTTCATACTTTTTTTGGTTTTGTTTTTAATTCATGTTGAAAAGCAATTTTTTATGTACTTCAGTGGGTGTACACATTTCAGCAGATGATATATTGAATTTTGTAAACTCGAACTGATTTGCTCACTGTTTCTTACTATACTTTGATGTGAAGTTGCCTATCTCACCTTCATTCTGTACTGACGGGTTCAGAACTGATCTTCTGTTCCGACTCCGCCATTTACTAAAGCTCGAGGTCTTCAACTAGCTTGTGGCTCACTCCCTATCCCATGATGCTGTAGGGCATTCCCAGACCTCGTTTGCCGCTGAAATGGATCGAGCAGCTCATCTAGCTCTGGCCAAGTGAAACTGTTTTTTCTACTTTGGAACTTTAATATTTTGAAAAATTTCTTTATATAGTCTTATTAGATTAATAATTTACTATTTTCTTTACGTGCATTTATAGTGCTTTCTCGATATACAATGTTTTAGTTCTTAGTTGGCCAGTGTTGTTAGGCCTCAATTCCCCATCCCTAATTATGATACTTAATTTGTCAGTAAAATAGTGTGCATATAAATATTCTTAGTATAGAAGTTTGTTATTAGAAACCTTTAGATTATTGCTTAAAATGTTTTGTCTGTCAACCTGCTGTTAAGGCTAGTGTGTGTTATCTTAGATAGATATTGAGCCCGTTTTTTATTAGAGAGCTATTTTTCTGTTTTATAGCTTTATTAGGTTTGTACTTTTAGCAGAGTGCTGTTTCCTTTTTTTTTCTTCTTTAGCAAAGAGTGTTAAAGTTGCTTATGTGGTAATTCCTTATTGTTCTCCCCTTGTAGCTTGTTTTACTCAGAGAGCTGTTTTTTTTCCTTTTCTTCTTGACGTGTGTTGTACTGTATTGTGTTAAGGATGTCAGAGCAGCCTAAAGAGACCAAACCTTTAGGGTTTAAAAGGTGCCCCATGTGTTCTCAAAAAATGTCCATTGTGGATGGACACACTGTTTGTGTTTATCGTTTGGGGGCACTGCATTTACAGGAGTCTTGTTTAATTTGCCACTCCTTCAGCACGAGAGTCCTTCATGAAAAAAGGAATAAGCTAATTCTCAAAGGCCTACTTAAGTCTACTTTTTCAGAAGCTTTAGAGCAGGGTCAAAGCCCTCCAAAAAAAGTCAGTTTCTCCCTCACAAAAATCAGACAAAGGCTCTAAAAGACCATCTTCTGATGGATCAGAACCATCTAAAAAAGTATCGAAAGTGTCTGAGGCCACTAAACTTGTTCGACCTTCCACCTCGACTCCATTTGTTTTGGGGCCAATGGTGTTGCAAGTTAGGAGCCACTCACCTGCATTGGAGCCAGTTTCTCATACAGTAAGGTCACCAGTACTTCAGTCTGTGGCATCTCCAGCCCCATCGTCTCGTTCTTCCAGGAGCCTTTCAGACTATGATATAGATTGTCTGGTGCAGAAACTATTGAGGATGCTGGCGCTGGCCAAAATTTTGTCTGAACCGACTGGACCCATTCCTTCTATGTCAGTTCCTCCTCTGACCCAAATTGTGGCCTCGGAGCCAGAATGTGTGGAACTGATAAAGGTGGAGCCATCGGGGCCTAGACCTACTTCGGCTCCGACCGCTCTGACTACCTCGGTGCCTTCTGAAGTGTCTAGGAGCTGACACTCTCTGACTTGAGTATGGGGAGGATAGTCAGACTGTTTTTATTGGTTCCAAACTTGCCTCTTGAGGCCTTGGGTCGGGTGAGTTTGGCTCCTACCTCGGTATTGGAGCCTCCTCCCCCTGTGGTGCCGGGCTCCTGTTGAATTGTCGACAGCTTAGGTTGTCGAATGCTTGATCATTGACACCTAAGTGTCGAAAGCTTACAATAGTGAACGGCCACATCATCAAATTCTTTCCTTGGGAAAGAATTTGGCCTTTATCGAGGATTTGCCCTTTCCCCAATGTAGCGCAATCTCGCAATTGGTATATTTAGTTAGGAGGGTGTGGGGGGCGAAGCCCCCCACTATGTTTGGGTGTGTTTGTTTATTTTGTTTACAGACGGCCACCTGAATTCTTTCCTGAGGAAAAAATTCAATGATGTAGCCGTTCGCTATTGTTAACTTTTGACGCTTAGGTGTCGATGTTTTAGGATTCGACAACCTAAACTGTCGATGTTATGATATAGACGTGTCGTGCCGGGGGATCTTCCGGTTACTCGGAGCCGGGGGGCTTTCGCTTCTATGAGGAGAGCTTTGTCTCCATGGGCATCCTCTCTTGTCAGATTCCTCCCCTAGGGCACCAATATCTGTTTCTGCATAGCCGATTGCACAACAGCATAGAGACTTGAAGCCTCATGAAGCCCCAGAGGGCAAATCTCTCTCTTTCAGAACCTCTCCAGAATGCCCATCCAAAGAGGTACCCTGGAAGAGACTATGTAAGAGGAAGCATTTGGACTCCCCGGAGGAGTGACTGACATCAGACATGGACCTCGAATCAGAAGGGCCCCCATGGTCACCCTCTAAAGATGTCTCTTTTGCAGACATCTTAGAGGTCCTTAAGCATTGAGGTGGCTGGAAGTCCACCACCCCTTCTGATGAAGTATCCATTTTACCTAAAGGCATTTGGGTCTCGACCTTCCGCCACTTGGGTGTCTCCGCCTTTTGCCGAGCTCATAGAATTAGTTTGTCGAAAGGCGTGGGAGTCTCCGGACACAGTGGAACCTGTCCCTAGAAGGCCAAATAAATTCATAACATCCCCGTAAGACGAGACATTTCTCACAAAATGTGTACCCGTTGATACTGTGGTGGTGGCGGCAGCCACCAAAACAGGAGTTATCAGAAACATCCACATCTGTCCATCCTCCGAACAAAGAGTCACGTACGATGGACAGATATGGTAAGTGCATGTTCTCTTCAGCGACCTTTACACTAGGGTCCCTGAATTACCTCACTCACTTCACCAGGTTACAGAGAGATCTCCTAAAGGAGCTTGGAGATGCTCTTATGGGTTTTGTAGCTACGGGAGTGGCAGACAAAATATCCTCCCAGCTCTCCACCCTCAACTCAGTAGTTAACTCATCTATGAGGCTCATCTCTTATGCAGCCGATGGAGCGAGTAGGTCGGCGGGTTCAGGAATTGCCCTTAGGAGACATTCCTGGATGTGCTTGTGTACCTTTGCAGAACCCTTTAAGTCATCCTTCATTAATATCCCCTTTGATGGCTCGTCCCTGTTCGGGCCTAAAGTCAAAGAAACACTAGGAAGGAAGGACTCTCTCTGCTGTCAGAGTCTTTTTCTCCATACCTTCTAGACCTTGTCCGAAGGGTCAAAAGGGAGGGAAAATGTATTTTCGAAAATCCCAGAGAGTCTTTCAAGACACACGTGGTGAACCTTCCTCCAGGGGCAGAGGAGGAGGTAACAATGGAAGATGCCAGTCCACATGGCAGAGGGGGTCCGCAATATCAGTGGGATTGAGAATCCTCCTTCGGTAAGCCCTTTCAGCGCTCCTGAAAGGAGGCCCGTCTGTCCCCCTCTGGAGGCAGTTGGGGGTCACTTATCATTGTACGCAGATGCCTGTCTAAAAATAACAAAAGACAAGTGGGTACAAAGGATCATATCCAGAGGTTACTCTATACCGTCTTCCATGCCACCCCCACTAATCAAAAGGATTCCAGATGTTCCACCCAGTCACAGGAAACAAGCAACCATAGAAGTTCAGAAGTTGCAAGCAAAAGGAGTCATCCAGCCAGCCCCCACAGACCAGATAGGATCCGGGACTTACTCAAGGTTCTTTTCAGTTCCAAAGAAAACGGGACTGGAGACCCATACTGGATCTCAGCAGACTAAACATTTGTAAAAAAGACAAAGTTCCGGATGGTTACAATGGTCGATGCTCCCTTTTTTGGGAAAATACAATTGGATGTGCTCTGTAGACCTCCAGGATGCGTACTACCACATAAAAATGGACAGGCCATCCTGGAGTCACCTGCGCTTTTGGCTGGGTGCTAGTCATTACCAATTTCGAGCTCTGCTCTTTGGTCTCACTACAGCCCCCAGAGTGTTCACCAAATGTATGGTAGTGGTTATGGCTCACCTGAGCCTTTCAGGATTCCAAGTGTTTCCATATCTAGACGACTGGCTCCTAACCACCACCACCAAGCATCAACTTTCATAAGCAAGAGACACCACTTTGAAATGCCTGTGCTCAATTAGGAATTACAATAAACTACGAAAAATCTGCCATGTTGCCATCTCAACATATTGTTTTTATAGGCACAGAGTTGGACATGATTACAGTGATGGTCAAACTTCCACCAGACAGGATACAAACCCTACGAGCACAGGTTCAAGACCTTCTCTCAAAAACAAAGGCTCAAGCAAGGACAGTTCTCTAAGTATTAGGTACGATGGCAGTGGTGATCTGTGTAATCCCCCTAGCTCGGATGCACATGAGACACTTACAGTGGCTCCTGTTCACCCAGTGGTCCATGCAGGAGCTTCCGATGTTGCATCAGATAATGCTAACAGAATCTTGCAGGAGGGACCTATGTTGGTGGCTACATTCAGATCAAGTGACCTTAGGTCATCCCTTCATTCTCCCATCCCCTCTAGCCACAGTGATCAACTCATGCTGCCCAGATAGGTGGGGGGGGGGCATTATCAGAGAAGGACAGCCCAAAGCATGTGGCAGGATTACAAGGCCCATTTACGTATCAGTGTCATATAGATGATAGTGGTGCTTCTGGCATTACAGGCATTTCAACACACTCTTCATTGGAAACAAGTACAATCCAGACAGACAACATGTCAGTTGTTTAGTATATAAACAAACAAGGAGGAACCAAATCTTACCCTTTTGTCGAGAGGCTTTGAGAGTATAGCAGTGGGCATCTTCCTCCCAACACTTTCTGATAGCAATGCACATCCCAGGGAAATCCAGTGTGATAGCAGACAAACTCAGCAGGGCAATTCTAATGCCTCACAAGTGGTCCCTGAAACAGAAAGTGGCGGAAATGTTTTTCTGAAAATGGGGGCCAGCCTTGCTCCGATCTTTTTGTCATGTCCGTGAACACAAAATGCAGCAGTTACTTTGCCGTAATCCCCCCTCCAAGGGAGTCCTGGACTTGTACACGATTGGCTTCTGGATTTCCTCTACGCTTTCCCTTCATTTCTATTGATACCCAAAGTTCTTCAGAAAGCCAGTATTTTGGGAAGAACCTTAATCCTAATAGCCCCTTACTGGCCTCACCATATTTGGTTCCCCTTTCTATGGCCTAATCTTCAGGAAGAGCCTTGGATTCTGGACCCAGTACCAGATCTCCTGATCCATTCTTCGGGGGCTCTTCACCTATCTCTTCAGACCCTCAAGTTGACAGCTTGGCTGCTCCAATTCCAAGTATAGCCAGGCTAAAAAACATTTTATCTGCAGCACAACATATCCTGATTTCTTCTAAAAAGACATCTACAAGAAGACTGTATCTCAGTAAATGGAAGAGGTTTCTAGTCTGGGCACTAGAGAATCATATTGATCCTTATTCGCACCTATATCTTCCATCCTAGTGTTTTTGACAAAACTTTTTAATGAAGGAGCAGCTGCCGCTACTATACGAGTACAACTAGCAGCGATGTCAAATTTTCATTTTGGGAATGAAGGACCAAATATTATGTCCCACAGATTATCAAAGGCTTTTCTGAGCGGCACTAATCTTTTGAGACCACCCATTAAGCTTCCCTCTACCACCATGAAACCTGAATTTTGTACTATCCAGAATAATTCTTCCCCCTTTGAACCTTTATCATGTGACTTAAAGTTCTTAACGTGGAAGACCATTTTCCTAGTGGCTATTACCTCAGCTAGTAGGGTTTTGAATTACAAGCATTATCTATAAACCCCCAATATACATTGTCCCACAATGATAGGGTGTCACTCCGAACAAATCCAACCTTTCTACCAAAAGTATGTTAAGATTCCAATTTGAACCAGTCGATAGACTTACCATTTTTTTTACCCAGGTATGGCAATATATACTTCAGCTTGATGTTCATAGACAGATGTTCATCGTGTTTCACTGTTGCAGTCATTACACTTGGGTTATCCTGCTCGCAGGCTACCCGCAGTCGGCATGAATTCCAAAGTGTTGGTCTGGCGTCGGTTGCTGTCACCTCTTCCCTGACGTCAGTGCGCCAGGGGTATAAAAGATGCATCCGACGCCATTTTCTTCAGTCTTTCTTGCCGCACGGTGCCTGAAGCAAAAGCAGTTCGCAAGTGCCAGTCGGCCGACTCCTGAGATTTTCAAAATTGAATTTTAGATCCGAAGTCTTCTATAAAGCTAAGTACCCCATTGGGGAAACTTTTTTCTTGCTCCAGACCGATGTCAGAAAAAGTTAACAATTGTATTTCTTGTGGGAAGCAAATACCTCATAAGGATTTTCACTCTTACTGTGTTCCTTGCCTAGGCCCTGACCACGACGTTGCTAGTTGTCGGTTTTGTGCTAGATTTAACCAACGCACTGTTAAGCATCGGTACGATTTTGCTTTTCATTACTTTGGCCCAAGGTTTAACTACATAATGCCGTCGGAACAGCCGACGACTGGAGTTCATAAAAAAATGCAAGTAAAAAGAAAAGGACAGGCATCCGAGGTCCAAAACCGACGATGAAGCCACTTCTAGACCAGTCACTGGTTCTCAGTGAGGCGCTTTCGCAGCCCCTGACACCCGCTACCTCAAAGCCACAGGCCGCCTCCGACTCCCACGTGGAGACAGCTAGGCCTCTGGATACTCAAAGTATTGGGCCTTTGGAAACGAATCCCTCAGATGGGTCCGGTGCCGCTGAGCCAGGCATCGGCTTCTGAGGTTGTTTTCAGACCTACACAGCTTTATATCAAGCCAACTTCAGCATCAAAGACAAAGACTAAAACAGTTTTAAAGACAAAGAAACAAGTACAGCACTCTCCAGGACAGACTTCCATGCCTAAGAAACAGATGCTCAAAATGGCCGAAGACCTAATTACTTTGATCAGGGGTTCCCATCCCCCTCCTGATAAGAGGCCTAGTCAAGACACTGAATATGATTCCTCTGATGAGGTTTCCATTTCCTCTGACTCCTCTTCAGAACAGGGATAACTCTATTCCTCCCTGTGAGGATTCTGATGCTGAAGAATCTATCCCTTCAGCTTCTCCTCCTGAGGATTACTCTTTTGGGGAAACCTTGCATACCATGAGGCAGCATTTCCACTGGGAGAGCCAAGATTATTCTGTTTCTAAGAAAAGGCTCAGAGACTTTCTTTTACTACCTCAGCACAGACCTCTTGCTATTCCTCCTGTTCTAGACATTGTAGATGATGTATTTTCAGAGTCCGGCCTGTCTCCCAACTGTACCTCCTGCACCTGTTAAGCCAGACAGATACTACAGGGTTCCAAATTCTCATAAATTTCTATATAAAAACCCTGCAGCTGACCCAGAAACTATTTCACAGGGTCCCAAAGGGGTCAAGGCTGCTACTGCAAAAAACCCTGTTCCCTCAGGTAGAGATTCTAGGGCACTGGACAGATGGGGGAAAAAAATTTACACTTCTGCTACCTTGGCTGTAAGGGCTTTAAATTGTCAATTTCATATGCTTAAATATCAGCAATATTTAATGTCTCTGTTAAAACAGAAAATGTTGACAAATTCTGAATGTGCTGAGAACAAGGAATTGCAGGATTTATTGCATGCAGTTGAACAATTGGGAAAACATACTTTGCAATGTGGTTATGATTCACTGGAGGCCTCTTGCAGGGCCGCTGTAACAGGCTCTGTCATTAGAAGGCATGCTTGGTTAAAGGAACAGACTCTGCCTGATCATGTTAAAGCAAAATTATTGGATGCTCCATTACAGCATGATACTTTGTTTGGTGTTAAGGCAGAAGAGGTGTTAAAGAAAATGGAGGATAAAGCTAAATCTATGCAGACAGTGAAGGATTTCTTACAGGTGCAGCCACCCAGATTTAGCAGGAACTGGCCTTCTAAACATTGGTCCTTTTCCATGTCAGACAGGCCGCAAAGAGGCAGATACAGATGCCCTAGAGGCAGACAACAGCCCCAGGGCTCATACAGGTCCAAACAGTGGGGTGCTTCTGCCTCCAAAAGCGGAGAAGACAAAACACAGCCATATAGAAAACGGCCCCAATGACTTCCCTCTGCCAATGCCAAGCATTTATCTTTTGGCAGCACCCTTGGGGGGAAAGCTAGCACTTTTTTCACAAAATTGGCACATGATTACCCAGGACAAATAGGTCTTAAATATAGTCTCTCAGGGCTACAGGTTCCACTTTCACACCCTTCCAAAGGCAAAAGGTATGCCAGACCTGCCACACAATCAGTGGGCAGAGGCACAAACCGAAGATGTTCTTCATTCCACATTGCTGCAGTCCTAACTATTGGGGTAGTCCGCTGTCCAGTCGGCCCGAATACGTTTCATCTCTCATGGACATGAGGGCTATTCAGCCAGTGCCACGACAAGAGCAGGGACAAGGATTTTACTCAAGACTTTTCTTAGTACAAAGAAAGGACAAAGCATGGAGACCGATTCTGGACCTGTCTATTCTAAATTCTTTTCTGGACGTTCCGAAATTCAAAATGTTGACTCTGCAGCAGCTTCTGCCCATGCTGGGCAAAAAGGCTTGGCTTGTAACTTTGGACCTCAAAGAGGCATACCTGCATGTCCCAATCAGACAATCTTGCAGAAGATACCTCAGATTCATATCTGGCTCAATGCATTACCAATTCTCTGCACTGCCCTTTGGCTTATCTGCTGCGCCCAGGGTGTTCACAAAATGCCTGGCACCAGTAATTGCATTTTGCAGACAAAGAGGAATTCAAATATATCTCTATTTGGGCGGCTGCCTTATTCAAGCAGAGGCCAAAGACATTCTACTAAAGCATCTGGCGTTTGTAAAAGGATTACTAATTTGCCTAGGGTACACAGTAAACGAAAAGAAATCAAAACTAGTACCCTCTCAAGAGATAATATTCCTGGGTGCAAGCTTAAATACAACTGCCCAGATGGCTTATCTCACGCCAGACAAACAAAGGCAACTGACTTCTTACTTCGAAAACGTGGCAACAAAGACCCAGTTATCTGCAAGAAAAAGTCTGCAGGCTCTGGGCTACATGGCCTCCTGCATTCTGCTAATTCCATATGCAAGACTGCATATGAGGAAACTGCAATGGTACCTAAAAAGTGTTTGGACTCAACATTGCCACAGCCTGGAATCATTAATTTCACTCATTCTCTGCCTGCAACAGGTGTTTCGATGGTGGGCGCAGGCCTGTCACCACAACAAGGGACAACCATTCACTTTACCCACAGCCAGGCAAACACTAACAACAGATGCATCAGATTATGCCTGGGGGGCCCACATGGCAGGAAAATGTATCCAGGGCACATGGCCCCCAAGCCAAAGGCATCTGCACATCAATCAAAAAGACATGCTAGCTGTACAAAATGCCCTGACAGCCTTTAAGGACCTACTTCATCCAGGACAGCTGCTGATAAAGACGGGCAACACCACAGTTATGTTGTACATAAACAAGCAGTGGGGCACACATTCCTACCCCCTCTGCAGACAAGCCATGATTTTGTGGAACACAGCATTGACTTACCAAGTACACATGCAAGCACAATTCCTGCCAGGAAAAACAAATACTCTGGCAGATGAACTAAGCAGAAACCTCATGGACCCTCACGAGTGGAAATTAGATCCACAAATCTTCAGCATGATAACAAGAAAATGGGGATGCCCAGACATAGATCTTTTTGCCTCCCCTCACAACTGCCAACTTCAGAGATTCTGCACAAGGGCTTATCACAAACAAGCATGGAAAGTGGATGCTCTGTCATTCAGCTGGAACAACCTTACAGTATATGCCTTTCCTCCACTGCCTGTCCTCCCCAAGGTACTCCTAAAGGTCAGACAAGAGAAGCCGCAAATGATTCTGATTGCCCCGGATTGGCCATGCCAACACTGGTACCCAATCCTAAGGAGCTTGTCCCAAAGCCCAGCCTGGACATTGCCTCAAATTCCTCATTTACTGACCCAACAAAACAATCAGATCCTGCACAGCCAACTCAGAACTCTAAATCTAGCTGCATGGCGGATACTGTAACCCTTCAGAATACACCTCTCTCTAAAGTGGTTATGGATGTCATTTTGGAGGACAGGAGGCCCAACACCAGAAAATCTTATGCAGAAAAATGGAAGAGATTCTGTGCTTGGAACCAGGCACAAGGAATTGACACGCTTGTTCCAAATATTCCTCAGATTTTACAATATCTAACTGAGATGCTGGACAAAGGCCTGTCCTGTTCTCATCAATTAAGATCCATGCCACTGCCATTTCAGCTCATTACAATACAGACCCGCCTATTTTTTTCATATCCATTGCTTAGGCAGTTCCTCAGGGGGGGGCAAAAACATAAGACCTCCAAGGAGAGCACCAATACCTGCATGGGACCTCAATTTTGTCTTGGAAAAACTCACAGTGCCTCCTTTTGAGCCAGCCAATACAGCTGAGATAAAATTCTTATCATGGAAAACACCTCTGCTCCTAGCAATAACTTCAGCAAGAAGAGTCTCAGAGTTACAGGCATTAATGGCTGTGGAACCTTTTATTATCTTCCATCTGGACAGGGTTTCTCTAAGGACAAGCCCAACATTTATGCCTAAGGTAGTGTCCAGTGTGGCTCTTAACCAAACCATTCATTTGCCTACTTTTTACCCAAATCCGCTGAATAAAGGGGAGAGACTTCTGCATTCTTTGGACATACACAGACAGCTACGCTTCTACTTGGACAAAACTAAAGCTTTCAGAAAGACTGAACAACTCTTAGTGGCATATGCTGCAGGATCACAAGGAAAGGCCATCTCAAAGCAGACTGTTTCAAAATGGATAGGACACTGCATTCGTTTCTGCTATTCACAACATGGTAAATCGGTGCCTAAGGGCATTAGACCACATTCTACCAGGGCAGCAGCCACCTCAGCAGCCTTCCTCAGAGGAGTACTAACCAGGGATATTTTGGAGGCTGCAACTTGGAGTTCAGTGCACACTTTTACTAAGCACTACCACTTGCCTCTTTACTCTAAATCCAGAGCAGGCTTTGCCACTGCAGTCTTGCAGGGCCTTATAGCCACTCCCAGTTCTATTTAGACCCAGCCGCCCAACCTCAGCTTTGGGATTCAACCCAAGTGTAATGACTGCAACAGTGAAACACGATGAACATAGTACAGTTGTATACCTACCATAAATGTAGATGTTCAAGTGTATTCACTGTTGCAGTCCAGGTTACCCACCCACCATCCCCCTTTCTTTGCTGGGACTTATCTGTACTTCTCTATCCTATACAACCTATGTGGTGTATTTGCTTGTAGATGAAGGTATTGTTTATTTTAGTGCATGCTTTTATTAGCAATGTTTTTTTAGCCTACCCTTTTGGGGGCACCTGACATCTGGGGCAAGAAAAACTGAAGAAAATGGCGTCGGTTACATCTTTTATACCCCTGGCGCACTGACGTCAGGGAAGAGGTGACAGCAACTGACGCCGGACCAAGACTTTGGAATTCAGGTCGACTGCAAGTAGCCTGCCAGCACGATAACCCAAGTGTAATGACTGCAACAGTGAATACACTCTAACATCTACATTTATGGTAGGTACACAACTGTACTTTGTGTTTCTATCTACATAGAACAAAAGAATTCAGGAAAACTGATCAACTGTTTCATTTGCAGAGTGCAAAAGAGGTCTGCCTGTAGCAAAAACTACTCTGTCAAGGTGGCTGTCAGATTGCATTTCGTTCACTTATAAGTCAATTTAAACAGCTACCAAACAAAATAAAGGCTCATTCTACTAGGGCTGTCTCTACTTCCTCTGCTTTTCATGCTAAACTACCAATAGACGCCATCTGTGCAGCAGCCACATGGGCGAAGTCTCATACCTTTATCAGTCATTACAAAGTAGATTTGGCCTCCAGGGGCAGAGCCTCCTTTGGGTCCACTGATCTGAAGAATGTACTCCTGTGAGCCACCCAAAATGATTGGTGCTAGGGACACTTTCCCATCAGTACAGAATGAAGGCGAGATAGGACAACTTCACATAAAGAAGTTATGTACCAACCATAACGTTCCATGTGAGTTGTCTTTCTCACCTTCATTCTTGCATCCCACCCTCCTATTCCCTTTCTTTGGCTTCTGGAGAAACGAGAAACAAGAGGTTACATTTTGGTACCTAATGGTCTTTGATCCTCTTCTTGGCTTACCAGCTTACAGGGAACACAGTGTCTCTCTCTCTCAATATATATATTTATACATGTATATTTTTTTATTGTATATTAGCGTTTCTATATTAGCAAACAAGATCTGGGGAATGCCCTACAGCATCATGAGATAGGGAGTGAGCCACAAAATGGCTGAGTCAGAACTGAGGATCGGTTCCGAATCCATCAGTACAGAATGAAGATGAGATGGCCAACTCACATGGAACGATGTTACTCGTGTTTCAGTGTTGCAGTCATCACACTTGGGTTATCCTGCTAGGGGTAGCCCTCATTCGGCCTGAATACCAGAAGCTTAGTATTTCTGCGTCAGTTGCTGTCACTCCAGGACTGACATCAGGTTGCCAGTGGTATAACAACAGGCAGCCGACACCATTACATCAGTCTTACTTGCCAAGGAGCCCAAATCAGAAGCAGTTTGCATGAGTGCCGGTCGGCCTCTACCTGAGTTTTTGTTTCCGAAATTGAAGTTGAAGTCTTCTAAAGCTAAGTACCCCATTGGGGATCCTTTTTTCTTGCTCTAACTGATGTCAGAAAAAGTTAACAATTGTCTCGCTTGTGGAAAGCAAATACCACAACGAGATTTACATTCATACTGCATCACCTGTTTAGGCCCAGACCACAACATCCCTCACTGCCGGTTTTGTGCTTTGTTCAACACCCAAACTATTCGTCGTTAGGCCCTTTGTTTGTTTGTTTGTGTCTTTCGGCTTTTTCCGGTTAGGGGTCTCCACAGCGGATCTCCAGTCCACTAATGATTGGTAGTGGATTTTTACGTACCGGGTTGTCAGCCCTGACACACAACCTTCAACGAAGGCACGCCCCATTCACGTATGCCTCCACACAGAAGACATACCCTTATCTGCGTATGAGGATTCAGATGCAGAGTAATCCATTCCTTCTGTCTCTCCTCCAGAGGATTTCTCTTTTGGTGAAACCCTACATATGTTGAGAGAGCATTTCCATTGGGAATGCCAGAATTATCTACAGTGCAAAGAGAGACTCAGGGAATTTTTTTCGATTTACCACAGCACAGACACTTAGCTATCCCTCCTGTTCTGGATGTTGTGGATGATGTTTTTATGAAATCCTGTCTAACTTCTGATACTCTACCTCCTGCGCCCAATAAACCTGACAGGTAATACAGAGTCCCTGACTCTCAGAAATTCCTTTTCAAAAATCCTACTGCTGACCCAGAGGTCATCTCCCAAGGGCCTAATGGAATAAAAGCAACCACAGCTAAGAATCCCACCCCCTTGGACAGATTCCCAAGTTTTAGACAGATGGGGTAAAAAAGTATATACTTCTGCAACTCTTGCCATTCGAGCATTAAATTGTCAGTTCCACATGCTGACATACCAGCAACATACTATGGAACTTATTAAACAAAAACTATCTACCTTTGCTGGCTGTGCAGAAAATAAAGAATTACAGGAGCTTATGCATTCTGCAAGCCAAGTTAGTAAGCATACCCTGCAATGTGGCTTTGACGCCCTAGAAGCATCCTGCAGGGCAGCAGTCACAGGTTCTGTACTTAGAAGGCATGCTTGGCTTAAGGAACAGACCTTGCCAGACCATGTCAAATCAATATTATTGGATGCACCACTGACAAAGACAATCTGTTTGGCACCAAAGCAGAAGAGGTTTTAAAAAAGATGGAAGAAAAAGCCAAGTCTATGCAGACAGTTAAAGATTTTTTGCAAGTCCAGCCTCCAAGATTCAGTAGGCATTGCCCATCAAAACATTGGTCCTTTCCAGCCCCCTCAAGGACACCCCAGACTAGACCTAGGGGAAACGGAGCCGCCCCCAGACAACACTCTCAGGGTATACAGAGATCTAAGCAATGGAGTACCTCCACTTCTAAAACAGGGAGTGCTAAGCGACCCCCTTCTGGAAAGAGTTCACAATGACTTTTCAACTCCACCTCTTACCTCTGCCCACCTGCTTGTGCCCCTAGGAGGAAAACTTGACTCCCATGCAAAAAACAGGACCTCCATCACCAACGATCGATGGGTCCTCAGCATAGTGTCCCAGGGGTACAGATTTTTTTTCCACACACTGCCAACCCAAAAGGGTTCCCAGATCTACCTCCAAACCAGTGGGCAGAGGCACAAAACCAAGTTCACTCCCTGCTCTCCATGAGTGCAATTCAATCTTTTCCTGCAGACCAGATAGGCCAAGGTTTCTATTTCAGACTTTTCCTGGTACCCAGAAAAGAGGGCACCTAGCACCCAATACTAGATCTATCCATTCTAAACACCTCCGGGTGGAACCAAAATTCAAAATGCTCACCTTCCAGCAGCTTCTTCCCATGCTATCCAAAGATGCCTGATTAGCCACTCTAGACCCAAAAGAGGCCTATCTGCACATTCCAATCAGAGACTCTTGCAGGAAATATCTACGTTTCAGGGCAGGATCTATGTATTATCAGTTGTCTGCACTTCCCTTTGGCTTATCCACTGCTCCCAGAGTTCTCACAAAATGTCTCACTCCAGTCATTGCTTTTTGCAGACAAAGAAATATTCAGATTTACCCCTACCTGGACGACTGCCTGATTCAGGCAGACAGTTAGAAAAAGCTGTTACAGCACCTGACATTTATAAAACATCTACTGATCTCACTGGGGTACACTATAAACGAAAAGAAATCCAAACTAGTCTCCAGTCAGAAAATTGTATTCCTGGGAGCAAGCCTGGACACAGCACTCCAGATGGCATTCCTTACTCCAGAAAAACAAGCCTACCTGACAGGCTACTTCTCTCAACTGGCCACCAGAACCCAGTTATCCACAAGGAAAATCCTGCAAGCTCTAGGATTCATGACCTCCTGCCTTCTACTAATTCCATATGCCAGACTGCATATGAAGAAACTTCAGTGATACTTAAAAAACCCTTTGGTGTCAACATTCTCAGGACCTGGAAACTATTATACCTACGATACCTTGTCTAAGCAAAGATTTTCTTTGGTGGGCAGCAGCATGCAACCACAACAAGTGACTTCCCTTTTTACAAACCCATGCCACCCAGACCCTAACCACAGACTCATCACACTATGCCTGGGGTGCACACCTGGATGGCAGGTGCATTCAGGGCCACTGGAGCCCAAATAAAATGAATCTGCACATCAGCCAAAAAGAGATGCTAGCTGTTCAGCATGCTCTGACAGCTTTCAGACCCCTACTGTCTCTGGGGCCTCTACTAATCAAAACAGACAACACCACAGTGATGTGGTACATCAACAAGCAGGGAGGAACTCTCTCTTACACACTATGCAGGCTAGTCATGACCCTTTGGCACACGGCTTCAACCATGCAGATTCACCTGCTAGCACAATTCCTGCCAGGCAACCAAAACTCTTTGGCAGACAACTTAAGCAGAAATCTCCTAGAACCACACGAGTGGCATTTAAACCACAGCACCTTCAGCCTCGTAACCCAGAAATGGAGTACCTCAAATGTAGACCCGTTTGCCTCCCACAGCAACCACCAACTCAGCAAATTCTGCACCAGGGAACCTCACAGCAAGGCCTGGAAAGTGGATGCCCTATCCTTCCAGTGGACAAACCTCTCGATCTATGCATTTCCCCCTCTACCTCTTCTTACAAGGGTGTTACTCAAAATAAGGGAGGAAAGACCAAGGGCAATCCTGATTGCCCCAGACTGGCCACGCCAACACTGGTACCCACTATTGGGCAGCCTGTCACCATTGCCTCCATGGCACCTCCCTCAGATTCCAACTCTACTGATGCAGCAAAAGGGAGAGTTCTTGCATCCACAATTGCAGACCCTGAACCTGGCAGCCTGGTTTATTCCTTGACCTCTCCTCCAGTGGCCAGCCTAAGTAAGCAAGTCCTGGACGGTATACGTGAAGCCAAATGACCCAGCATTAGAAAATCCTATGCTGATAAGTGGAAAAGGTATTCATGGATCCAGGATAAAGGAGCTGAGCCAGCACAACCCTCCTTACCTCTCATCCTGGATTACCTAGCAGACCTGCTCCACAGGGGCCTTTCCTTCTCTTCTATTAAAATTCATGCCTCTGCCATCTCTGCTCATTACAGCACAGAGACACCTCTATTTTCACCCCCCCCCCATCAAGCAGTTCCTTAGAGGGGCTAACAACTTAAGGCCACCCAGAAGAGCCCCTACCCCTGCTTGGGACCTTAACTTTGTGTTGGAAAAGCTCACGCTACCCCCGTTTGAGCCTGCAGCTTCAGCAGAGTTAAAATTCCTCTCTTGGAAAACAGCCTTGCTTCTGGCCATCACTTCAGCTAGAAGAGTTTCTGAGCTACAAGCACTCATGGCTGTGGAACCCTTCATCATTTTCCATGAGTGTCGCCCATAGGACTAACCCAACTTTCTTGCCTAAAGTAGTGTCCAGTGTGGCTCTCAACCAATCTGTTCATTTGCCCACCTTTTCCCCTACACCTCAAAAATAAGGGGAAAGGAATCCTGTACTCCTTAGATGTGTGCAGGCAGCTCAGATTCTACCTGGATAGGACTAAGTCCTTTAGGAAATCTGACCATTTACTGGTCCGCTTTGCAGCAGGGGCAGAGGGCAAGGCCATATCAAAATAAACCATCTCCAAGTGGCTAGCACACTGTATCCATTTCTGTTACAAACACCACAGGAAACCACCCACACAGGGGGTCAAAACACATTCCACTAGGGTACCTGCCACCTTTGCAGCCTTTCTCAGAGGGGTCCCTACCATGGACATCCTGGATGCTGCAACATGGAGTACTGTTCACACCTTCACCAAGCATTACCACCTGCCTATCTTTTCCAAATCCAGGGCATTCTTTGCAACCGCAGTCCTGCAGGCATTTTAGCCAGCCCCAACTCTTCTTGACTGCCTCCACCCATTTCTTCAGCTTTGAGACTCAACCCAAGTGTGGTGACTGCAACAGTGAAACACGAAGAACATAGAACAGTTGTGTTACACTTACCATAAATGTAGATGTTCGAGTGTATTCACTGTTGCAGTCCTGGTTTCCCACCCTCCAATCCCCTTGTCTGTCTCTCTCTCTCTTCCTCACTCCTTACAGGGATTTTTGGTATTTACTTTCTACTGGTGGTGTTATTCCACCATAACCTAGCTCCCTGTTTGGGGGCACCTGACATTTGAGGCAAGAAAAACTGGTGTAATGGCGTCGGCTGCCTGTTTTTATACCACTGACGACCTGATGTAAGTCCTGGAGCGACAGCAACCGACGCAGAAATACTAAGCCTCTGGTATTTGGGCCAACTGAGGGCTACCCCTGGCAGGATAACTCAAGTGTGATGACTGCAACAGTGAATGCACTCAAGCATCTACATTTACGGTAAGTGTACACAACTGTACTTTATGGTAGGTACATAACTTCTTATGTGAAGTTGTCCTATCTCGCCATTCATTCTTACTGATGGGTTTGGAGCCGATCCTTGGCTCCGACTCGGGCAACTGCAAAAGTTCAAGGACTTCAACCAGCTCGAGGCCAACTCCTTATCCCATGATGCACCTTGTGCTTCCCCATAGATCTCTTTTGCCACTGCAACAGATCGGGAGTGCTTCGACAGCTCTGGCCAGTGAAACTTTAATAATTCATTTAAACAGTGATAGTTTAGCTTGGATAGTTAATTTTTGTAGTTAAGTTTTCTTTATCCTATTAACATAGATAGTTAGGAGTAAGTAGTGCGTGTTTTTCTAGTTGTTGGTGGCCGTGTTTTTTTAGGCCATTTTTTCATCTGTCTTCCTTAGAGTAACAACCTGTTGGTTGGCTGGATATTTCTTTCTCCCTACCTTAGTGTATGTTAAGCCTGCTAGATTTTAAGGCTAGTTGAACCTAGGTCCAAGTTTTAGGGCCACTAGTTCCATATTCTTCTTAGTGTGTGTTTGCATATATTGTAGAAGTTAGGGCCCTTTTTTTATTAGGGTTGTAGTAACATACTGTGTGTTTCCTTCTTTAAATAGTACATTCATTGAGTGTTCTGTATTGTTATTACGGTGTTGTGTTATACTTCAAACGTAGCTAGATATTTTATAGTTCTGCCATGTCCCAGCAAGAGAAGGCGAAGTCAGGATTTAAAAAATGTCCTAAATGTGGACAAAGTATGTCAAAAACGGCCACACAGAATGTGTCTATTGTTTAGGTGAAGTTCACCTACAAGGAGAACTGTGCCATCTGTCATTCATTTAGCTCTCGAGTTCTTCATGAACGCTAGAGTAAGCTGATAGCTTGGGGATACTGAAGTTTTCCTTTCAGGAATCATTGGGTAAGGAGAAATCACAAAATCTTCAAAGACCTTGTCTTCTAAGTGTTTTTTTGGGTCAGAGCCAGAAAAGGGTTCATTGACCTCAAAACTGATTGAGACTTCTACCTCGGCTCCACTGCTTTCAGAACCGGTGGATGTTACTGTTTGTAGGTGCCGGTCCCAGATACTATAACCGGTGAAGTCTCCAATCCTTCAGTCAGTGGCCTCTTCCATAGCTTCTTCCCGGTCCTCAAGACTCTCTGATAAGGATGTGGATCGTATGGTGCAGAGGCTTCTGCAGACACTGGTGCTTATCAAACTTTTATCGGGGCCTATCCCTCGGATTTTGGAACCTACAAAATTCCCCCACCATCGTCTGTCCCTCCTTCAATCCATCTCGAAGTTTCGGAGCCGGAGTGCTCAGAGCTGATGATTGTGGAGCCTTCAGGTCCGACGCCTACTTCAGGCTTGTCGGTCCCGATATCCCTAACATCTTCAGTGTCGACCAAAGGGTCTAGGAGCCGACGCTCACCAGTTGAGTCCAGGGAGGATAGTCAGAGTGATTTTTCAGTTCCGACTTTGCCTTTCAGGGCCTCGACTCTGCTCCAACCTCGGGCTCGGAACCCTCTGTTCTGGTGCTGAGGGAATCTTCCATATCTTTGGATCCGGGGGTTTCTTCTCGTCGGGACCGAGGTGCCTTCGATGCTATGAGGAGGGTGTTGTCCACACCGACAACCACACCATCAGAACCAGTAGCTCCTTCCCCCAGAACACCGGTATCTACCTCTTCATCACACATCCATCTAAAGCATTGAAACTCTGAGCCTCAGGAAACCCCATGGGCGAGCCCTGCCCTTCTGAGACCTCTCCAGAAGCACCCACTGAAGAGGTTCCCAGGAAGAGACTTTGCAAGAGGAAGCATCTGGACTCCCCACAGGAATCCGTCACTTTAGACACTGACTTAGATTTGTCAGAAGGGTCCCCTCGCGGTCCCCCTCGGAGGATATCTCCTTTGCAGATATCCTGGAAATTTTTAAGCAGAAGGGTGGCTGGAAGCCCCTTAACCCTACTAATGATGAGTCAGTGCTCCCGAATGCTTTTGGGTCTCAGCCCTCCACCTCTTGGGTGTCTCCACCCTTTGATGAGTTGATTGAGCTAATCTCCTGAAGGGCATGGGAGTCCCCCAATACCATGGAGCCTGTCCATAGGAGGCCTAATAAATTTATAACTTCCCCCCAGGACAAGACCTTCCTGACCAAAGAAATGCCCCTTGATGCTATGGTGGTGGCAGCAGCCACCAAGAAGGAACGGTCAGAAACTTTTACATCTGTCCATCCTCCTAATAAGTATTCTAGGATCATGGAGAGATATGGTAAGCACATGTTTAGTTCATCGACGTTTGCTCTCCGATCATTGAACTATCTAACACACTTTACAAGCTTGCAAAGGGATCTCCTGAAGGAACTAGGAGATACTCTAGAGGGTTCAGTAGCTGCGGGGGTCTCCGAGAAAGTAGCTTCTGAGCTCACAACCCTAAATTCTCTTGTAAACTCTTCCATGCGTCTGGTCTCCTATGCAGCTAATGGAAGGAGTGGGGACAGGAATTGCTCTTATGAGGCAATCCTGGATGTGCTTATGTTCCTTGTGGAGCCCTTTAAGTCATACTTTATTAACGGGATCTGTACAGATCCCCGATGCCACTGTCTGCCGAAGTAGACATCACCAAACATACTTAACCGAAAGTGCTGTTCACCAAACCAGCACTTTCGGATAAGTATGCTCGTTGTGCTGGTCACACTATAGTGCAGTTAAGGGAAAATTCCCTTTTACCCACTGTAGTGCGACCTCGGAGTGAGAATATAAAAGTAGGGGTGGGGGACACAGGGGGAGTGCAGGGGGGCTTGCCCCTACTGCATAAAAGAAGATTTATTGTTTTTTTTCCCCCCGAACGCAGTTTAACGAAAGCGCTTTTTCGCTGAAAGCACTTTCGTTAAAGTGCGTTCGGTTATTGTGGATTCGGACTATTAAACTTTCGTTCAATAGTCCTAAATCCTTATTGACACCCCTTTTGATGGCTCGTCCCTTTTTGGACCAAAAGTGAAGGAAACCCTTACCAGGAGTCGTCAGGACGGAAAGACTGTTTGCCATCGGAGTCCGCTTTTCCACCCCTGCCAGACCTTACCCCAGAGGTCAGAAGGGAGGGAAGATGTGGTTCCATTAAACTTAAGGAGCTTTCCAGGACACTTGTGGTGAACCCCCCTCTAGAGGAATAGGAGAGGGTAACAATGGAAGACGCCGCCCATGCGGCAGAGGGAGTCTGCAGAACCAGGGCGACAGAGACCAGTTCTTTGGCAAGCCCTATCAACGCTACTAAGAGGAGGCCTGCCTGTCCATCTCTGGAGGACGTCTGGGGTCGCCTCTCTTTGTACCCAGATGCCTGGCTAAAAATAACAAAAGACAGCTGGGTACAAAGCATTATATCCAGAGGATACTCAATTCCTTTTGCCACCCCCCCCCCTAAGGAAAATCCCGGATGTTCCACCCAGTCACAGGGAACAAGCAGCCTCAGAGATTCAAAGGTTGCAAGAAAAGAGAGTCATCCAACCAGTCCCAGCAGACCAAAGAGGATCCGGAACTTACTCAAGGTTCTTTTTAGTTCCAAAGAAAACAGGGGACTGGAGGTCCATTTTGGATCTCAGCAGACTAAACAAGTCGGTAAGGAAGACAAAATTTCAGATGGTCACGCTACAGTCAATTCTTCCTTTTTTAGGGAAAGACCATTGGATAAGCTCAATAGATCTCCAGGATGTGTATTACCACATAAAAATGGGCAAGCTGTCCAGAGTTCATCTGCACTTCTGGCTGGGAGCCAGTCATTATCAGTTTTGCGCTGTGCCCTTTGGTCTCACTACAGCCCCAGCGTGTTCACCAAATGCATGGCAGTAGTCACAGCTGATTTGAGACGTTTAGGATTCCAGGTGTTTCCATACCTAGATGATTGGCTCCTCACTGCCACCACCAGACATCAACTCATACAAGCAAGGGACACAACTTTGAACCTCTGCAGTCAGTTGGGGATTACTATAAATTCAGGAAAGTCTGCCTTGTCGCCTTTGCAACATACTGTTTTTATAGGAGCAGAGCTAAATACCATTACTGTGACCTTAAACCTTCCACCAGAAAGAGTTTGTGTTCTATGAAATCAGGTTGTGGACCTGCTTCCGAGAGAAAAAGCCCCTGTTTCAGTGGTACTCAAATTACTAGGGACAGTGGCAGCAGCGATCATTGCAGTTCCTTTGGGTCGGATGCATATGCGTGTAGTACAAAGGCTCCTGTTCATGGAATGGTCTTTTCAAGAACTCCCAATGTCGCAAAAAATCCTGATAATGAATTCCTGCACGAAGGACCTTCAGTGGTGGCTGACATCTCACCAAGTAACTCTAGGTCGCCCTTTTGTTCTACCCACTCCCATAGCCACGGTGAACACGGATGCCTCCCTGATAGGGTGGGGGGGGGCATTATCAGGGAAGAACAGCCCAAGGCATGTGGAACAGATACGAGGCTCACCTGCATATCAGTGTTCTGGAGATGTGTGGTACTTCTAGCGTTGCAGTCCTTTCAAGACTCTCTCACTCTGGGAACTATTGCAATTCATACAAGCAATATGTCAGTGGTCTGGTACATAAACAAGGAGGAACCAGATCTTATCCCCTATGTCGAGAGGCCCTGAGAGTATGGCAATGGGCAACTTTCACCCAGCGCTTTCTGATAGCAACACATATCCCGGGGAGATCCAGTATGATAGCAGACAAGCTGAGCAGGGCGATTCTGTTGCCTCATGAGTGGTCCCTAAAAGAAGAAGTAGCGGAAAGGATATTCCACAGATGGGGCCAGCCTTGCTGCGATCTCTTTGCAGCTCCAACAAACACGAAATGCAGCAGCTACTTTGCCCTAATTCCCCCTCCGGGGGATACCCCAAGGGATGCATTTGTACACAATTGGTCCCTGGGTCTCCTTTATGCCTTCCCTCCTTTCCCTCTGATACCCAAAATTTTACAGAAAGTCAAGGCTCTTGGAAGGACCATCATTCTAATAGCCCCTTACTGGCCTCGTCAAATTTGGTTCCCATTCCTCTAGCCTCATCTATTGGAAGAACCATGGATTCTGGACCCAGTGCCAGGTCTCCTGGCTCATTCATTGGGGCTCTCTACTATTCTCTTCAGTCCCTCAAACTGACAGCTTGGCTGCTCCAATTCCAAACCTAGCCAGGATTCACAATCTATCAGCTGCGGCTTAATATAGTTTAACATCCTCTCATAAATTGTCTACCAGGAAGTTATGTCTTAGTAAATGCAAAAGGTTTTTCATATGGACACTTCAAAACAATATTGATCCGTACCTTGCTTCAATTTCAACCATTCTGGAGTTTTTGAAGTTTTCAATGAAGGGCAGAGGCAGCAGCCATTAGAGTTTAATTGGCAGCGATTGCTAACTTTCATCTACGTGACCAGGGGTCTAATATTATGTCACACAGACTCTCCAATGCTTTTCTCAAGGGTACTGTCAATTTGAGAACACCCATCAAAGCTCCAGCTATGCCATGGAACCTAAATTTTGTTCTTTCCCGTATAATCCTGCCCCCCTTCGAACCAGCCGCATCTTGTGACTTGAAATATCTGTCATAGAAAACCATATTTTTAATAGCTGTTACGTCTGCTCGGAGGGTTTCAGAGTTACAGGTCTTGCCCATTAAAACCCCCCTTATTTGATTTTCCATAATGACAAGAGTCTCACTCTGGACGAATCCTTCATTCTTACCTAAAGTATGCTCAGAGACAAATTTCAACCAGTCTATTGAATTGCCCATATTTTTCCGTAAATACACTAATAAGATGGAACATATGCTGCACAAACTTGATGTTCACAGACAACTTCGATTCTATTTAGACAGGACCAAACATTTCAGGAAAAGAGTCTAAAAAAGGCACTCCAGTGGTGAAAACGACTTTATCAAAATGGGTATCAGATTGTATATCCTTCACTTACAGTTCAGTGAATACACCGTTACAACAGAAAATAAAGGCCCACTCTACTAGAGCTGTATCTACTTTATCAGCCTTTACAGCTAAGTTACCATTAGATACTATTTGTGCAGCAGCTATTTGGTCAAGGCCTCATACCTTCATCACTCATTACAAAGTAGACAAGGCCTCAAGGGACAGGGCTTCCTTTGGTTCCACTGTCTTGAAGAACATTCTCCCGTGAGCCACTTGAGAAAGATGGTGCTTTGGACACTACCCATCAGTAAGAATGAACGGCGAGATGGAACAACTTCCTTCTTGCATCCCAACTTCCAACCTCCATCCAGACTTTTTGAGGACTGAGAATTAATTTATGTCATGGTTTTATTGTCTCTTATCCAGTTTCTAATCTTAGCATATTAGTTGTGGTTTGTAGCTTGTTTGACAGCAAACAAGATATGAGGGAAGCACAAGGTGCATCATGGGATATGGAGTTGTCCTCGAGCTGGTTGAAGACCTCGAGCTTTTGCAGTTGGCCGAGTTGGAGCTGAGGTTTGGCTCCGAACCCATCAGTAAGAATGAAGGCGAGATGAACAACTCACATGGAATGTTATGGTGAGTACATAACTTCTTTTTCTTCATGGACTGCTGCTACCCTCTTGCAAATTGACCAGTGACTTTTGTTTTATAGTCAGTAACATGACTTTTGTGACCTAAGATTATGCCCAAAATCCATGCTATGGACTACTAATGCATCCTTGCATGTACTAATGATCAGCATTATCACTGTGATGTTCTTCATGTTTCACTGTTGCAGTCATTACATTTGGGTTATCTGCTTTGCAGATAGCCCTCAGAAGCCTGATTATCAAAGTCTTGGGTCCTGCGTCAGTTGCTGTCTCATCTTCCATGACATCAGGTAGTCAGTGGTATAAAGCATACAGCCGACGCCATTTTATCAGTCTTTCTTGCCGTGCGGTGCCCGAAGCAGAAGTGGTTCGCAAGTGCCGATCAGCCGACTCCTGAAATTTTCGTTTGCGAGTTTCAGATCCGAAGTCTTCAGCTAAGCTAAGTACCCCGTTGGGGATCCTTTTTCTTGCTCTAAACCAATGTCAGTAAAAGTTAACAATTGTATTTCTTGTGGAAAGCAAATACTTCATAAAGATTTTCATTCGTACTGCATTCATTTCTTAGGCCCAGACCACGACGTACCTTGCTGTCAGTTTTATGCTTTATTCAAACCTTGAACTATTCGTCATCGGTATATTTTTGCATCTAAATATTTTGGTACTCTGTTCAGTTTTCCAGAAATTGCTTCGGTAAGCCACTCGACTACCGATATTCCGAAAAAACGCAAAGATAAAGACAGAGACAGACCGCATAGGTCCAAAGCTGCCGACGATGCTTCTCCTAAGCTTGTTGCCAGTTCACCGGTACTAAGTGAGGTGCTTTCGCAGCCCCTGATACCTGCTGCTTCAGATTCGCAGGCCTCTACTGAGACCCATTCGGAGTCCGGTATGCCGCGAGATGCTTCTTCGACTGTGGAACCTGCGGATGTCTGCACCTTGGATGGGTCCGGAGCCACTGTGCAGTCACTGGCTTCTGAGGGTGTATTCAGGCCTACTGACTTGCATATTAAACCGACTGACGCCATCCTCTTCTTCAAGGCCTAAAACTCAATTCATCCCTAGAAAACCGATGCCCAGACTGCATGGTCAGGCCCCTATTCCTAAAAAACAAATGATAAGAATGGCTGAAGACCTTATTACTCTAATCAGGGGAAGCCACCCTTCTCCCTCTTAGAGACCTAGAATTGATTTTCCTTCTGATTCTTGTGGTCAGGATTCTGAAATTTCTGTTTTCTCTGATGACCAGGAGTTGCCCTTATCTACCTAATGAGGATTCTGATGCAGAGGACTCCATTCCCTCTGTTTCCCCTCCAGAAGATTTCTCTTTTGGTGAAACCTTGCATACTCTTAGGGAGCATTTCCACAGGGAAGGCCAGGATTACTCAGACTCCAAAAAAAGGCTTAGGGAATTCTTACACCTACCTCAACACAGGCCTTTAGCTGTCCTCCTGTACTGGACATTGTAGATTATGCCTTCTTGGAATCTAGCCTGGTCCCTGACTCTTTACCTCCAGCTCCCAGAAAACCTGACCGGTATTACAGGGTACCTGACTCTCACAAGTTCCTCTTTAAGAATCCTACTGCGGATCCTCAGACCGTTTCGTAGGGACCCAAAGGTATTAAGGCTACTACTGCCCAAAACCCTACCCCCTCTGATAGAGATTCCAGGGCCCTGGACAGATAGGGTAAGAAGGCATACACTTCTGCAGCTTTGGCCATTAGGGCCTTAAACTGCCAGATTCATATGTTAAAGTATCAGCAGCATATTATTGGATTGCTTAAACAGAAAATGGTATTGATTCCTGACTGTGCTGAAAATAAAGAATTAAAGGATTTAATGCATTCTGCTGAACAAGTTGGAAAACATACTTTGCAATGTAGTTTTGATTCATTAGAGACATCTTGCAGGGCTGCTGTCACTGGGTCTGTACTTAGAAGGCATGCTTGGCTTAAGAAGCAATCTTTGCCAGGTCATGTTAAAGCTAAAGTACTGGATGCTCCCTTAAACCAAGACCGCCTGTTAGGCAACAAAGCAGAAGTAGTACTTAAAAAGATGGAGGAAAAAGCTAAATCTATGCGAACTGTTAAAGATTTCCTGCATGTACAGCCTCCCAGATTTAGTAGGCACTGGCCTTCTAAGAATTGGTCCTTTCCTGCCTCTTCCAGGCCTTCTCAGTCCAAACCCAGAACCAGCAGAATGCCCAGGCTTCAGTCCCAAGGTACTCACAGGCCTAAGCAGTGGGGGGCTCCCACTTCCAAAGCTGGGAGTAGTAAGACACCCCCCTATGGTAAACTGTCACAATGACTTAACTTTAAACCTTCCAAGCCCTGCTCAACTGACTGTTCTTTTAGGGGGAAAGATCGCCCTGCATGCAAAAAACTGGGAACTCATTACCCAAGACATATGTGTTTTAAATAGTTTCCCAAGGATACAGATTTCACTTCCTTTCCTTACCAACCCTAAACGGTTGGCCAGACCTACCCCCAAATCAGTGGGCAAGCTCAAAAGCAAGTTCTCTCTCTTCTAAACATCAGGGCTATTTAACCTGTCCTAGAAGAAGAATGGGGGCAAGGTTTCTACTCAAGACTTTTCCTGGTACCCAGAAAAGACCATTCCTGGCGTCCTATCCTGGACCTGTCTATCCTAAACACGTTTTTGGTAATCGCAAAATTCAAAATGCTAACTCTTCATCATCATCTTCCCATGCTAGGCAAAAATGCCTGGTTGGCAACACTGGATTTAAAGGAAGCCTACCTGTACATCCCAATAAGGGAATCTTGCAGAAGATACCTACGCTTCAGGGCAGGCTACATGCACTATCAGTTCTCTGCACTGCCCTTTGGCTTATCTACTGTTCCCAGGGTATTCACAAAGTGCCTAGCCCCAGTCATTGCATTTTGCAGGCAAAGAAATATTCAAATATACCCATACCTAGACAGTTGTCTAATTCAGGCAGAAAGCCAGGACGTACTATTAAACCATCTGACATTTGTAAATAAATTACTAACTTTTCTGGGGTACACCATAAATGAAAAGAAATCACATTTAGTACCCTGCCAATAAATTGTATTCCTGGAAGCAAGCTTGAATACAACTTCCCAGATGGCATACCTCACGCCAGAGAAACAAGTTCACTTGACAGCCTACTTCAAAAAACTAGCCACAAAGACCCAGCTATCTGCAAGGAAAATACTGCAAGCCCTGGGGTTCATGGCCTCTTGCATTTTACTAACTCCATATGCAAGACTGCATATGAGGAAACTACAGTGGTATCTAAAAAGCCTATGGTGTCAACATTCTCATGACCTAGAATCAATGATTCCTATCATACCTTGTCTAAAGATAGAGTTCCTTTGGTGGGCAGAGGCCTGACACCAAAACAAGGGACTGCCATTCATTCTACCCCCTGCCACCCAAACCCTAACAACAGATGCATCAGACTATGCATAGGGGGCTCACTTGGCAGTGCAGTGCATTCAGGGCAAATGGAACCAGAGTCAAATGCACATGCACATCAATCAAAAAGAAATGTTAGCTGTACAGAATGCTCTAACAGCCTTCAAGGACCACATTCCTCCAGGACAATTATTGGTAAAGACGGACAACACCACTGTTATGTGGTACATAAACAAGCAGGGGGAAACCCACTCATACTTTCTCTGCAGGCTAGCCATGGCTCTGTGGAACACAACCTTGAGCTACCAAGTGCACCTTACAAGCTCAATTCCTGCCAGGCAAGCTAAATACACTGGCAGACAACCTAAGCAGAAATCTCATGGACCCACACGGGTGAAAACTGGATCCAGAGATATTCAACATTTTGAGAAACCAAATGGGGGAGCCCAGAGATAAACCTGTTTTCTTTCCCTCAGAACTACCAGTTGGACAAATTCTGCACAAGGACTCCCACAGACAAGCTTGGAAAGTGGATGCCCTGACCTTCACATGGAAAAACCTATCAGTTTATGCCTTTCCCCTGTGCCTCTCCTCTCCAAAGTGCTACTAAAGATCCAACAGGACAAACCAAGGACAGTTCTTATTACACCAGACTGGCCACACCAGCACTGGTACCCCCTCTTGTGCAGTGTGTCACTTCTGGAACCATGGCACCTGCCTCAGACCCCACCCCTGCTGTCCCAGCAGGAGGGCCAGATTCTGCACCCACAACTTCAAACCCTGAATCTTGCAGCCTGGCTAATTTCATGATCTCTCCATTACCATCCCTCAGTAAGCAAGTGATGGATGTTATTCTGGAGGCAAGGAGGCCTAGTACTAGAAAATCTTATGCTGAAAAGTGGAAAATATTCTGTTCCTGGAACCAAACACAAGGGATGGACAACTGTGCCCAGTTTACTGTACTTTCTTCAGTACTTAACTGAGATGCTTCACAAGGGCCTTTCCTTTTCTTCCAGCAAAATTCATGCCTCGGCCATTTCAGCTCTTAATAAAGAGCTACCTCTCTTCTCTCATGCACTGCTGAAGCAATTCCTCAGAGGGGCCAACAACTTAAGACCACACAGGAGAGCCCCTACTACAGCCTGGGACCTTAACTTTGTATTGGAAAAACTCACTCTACCTCCCTTTGAGCCAGCTGCAAATGCAGAGTTGAAATTTCTTTCTTGGAAAACAGCCTTCCTTCTAGCAATCACTTCAGCAAGAAGGGTGTCTGAATTACAGGCCCTCATGGCAGTGGAGCCTTTCGTAATCTTTCATGTGGCCAGGGTGTGTCCCTCAGGACCAGTCCCTCCTTTATGCCCAAGGTGTTATCCAGTGTGGCCCTTAGTCAGTCCATTCATTTGCCAGCCTTCTTTTCTAATCCACCGGACAAAGGGGAACGAATACTGCACTCCTTGGACGTGCAGAGACGGCTTAGATTTTATTTGGACAGGACTAAGCCTCTCAGGAAATCTGAACAGCTGCTGGTTGCATTTGCTGCAGGGGCAGAGGGGAAGGCCATTTCAAAGCAAACCTTTTCTAAGTGGATAAGCCATTGCATTTATTTCTGCTGTAAGCACCATGGAAAACCTACCCCACAGGGGATAAGACCACATTCAACCAGGGCTGCATCTGCCTCTATAGCCTTTCTCAAAGGTGTTCCTACCAGGGACATCCTAGAATAGAAGCTGCTACCTGGAGTTCTGTACAGACCTTCACCAAGCATTACCACTTCTAAATCCAGAGCTGGTTTTACCACTGCAGTCTTGCAGGACCTTATAGCTGATCCTAATACTGTCTAATTGCCTTCTCCCATCCTTAGCTTTGGGAATCTACCCAAATGTAATGACTGCAACAGTGAAACACGAAGAACTTAGTACAGTTGTGTACACTTACCATAAATGTAGATGTTCGAGTGTATTCACTGTTGCAGTCCTGGTTACCCTCCCTCCATCCCCCTGACTTCTATTGTCTATTCCTATATTCTTGTTTACTATGCTTAAAGCTTTCTGGTGTATTTGCTTTTTGTTGGAGGTGTAACCTTGTATATAATTGCTTCACATTATGGGGGCACCTGACATCCGGGGTAAGAAAAACTGATAAAATGGCATCAGCTGCATGCTTTATAGCCCTAACTACCTGACGTCATGGAAGATGAGATTGCAACTTACGCAGGACCCAAGACTTTGATAATCAAGCGACTGAGGGCTACCTGCAAGCAGATAACTAAAATGTAATGACTGCAACAGTGAATACACTCTAACATCTACATTTATGGTAAGTGTACACAACTGTACTTTCTCTATTTCTCTATATATGTTGTAATTGTTTATAGTTAATAATTAACATTGGACAGTTTTTCTCCCTTGACCTCCTGCTGAAAGGGGCTCAGTATGGCCCAGTTAGATTTTCACAGTAAATGCAAATAATTAAATAAATAATGTAATGTGGCTTCAACGGATTAAGGTCTTTTAGAAAAAAAGATAGTAGTGCATCTCCTGTCACAAATTTTAAGATGTGTATACTGCATGTCACTAAGTTTTTTGAATGCTGGAGGACGACAGTTGTCATCTTTGGAATGGTAAGTGTCTGA